>NC_090808.1:37998304-38307383 GCF_036512215.1 Solanum lycopersicum
AATTATAAGCACTAAAGTTATTGGTTAAAATGATAAAAATAAATTCAAATCCACGTATTAAGATTTTTTCTAATTTATAATTTTTAACTTATTAGCCAAAATAAGAAGTCATTTCAAGATGATACAAAATTCATTCTTAATGGTCCACTATACAAATTTGAAATAACTTATGAAAAAAGAGGTAAACTGTCACATTGAAGCTTGATTACTTACTTTTGGAAGTTAATGAATGATTATCAAGAAAGTGAACTTAACATTAAGTGCAATGTCAAACTATATCAAAAGTGATTTATTTATATTTATAAATATAAACACTTATTATGTTTCTCATGAACACCTCTTTTATAAATTACAACTTTATAGTTTCATAGTAATTTCTCGAATAGTATTTAACTATCAATATAAAATAATAATGAAATAACTATTACATATACCCAATCTAAACAAATTGAAATATTATTAAACACAAATAATAATAACAGATTTCTTAATAACTAAAGGACATGAGACAAACTAAAAAGAATACATTCTCAAATTATTTGAAACGGTAACCCCATCAATTGTTTTTTACACAAATAATTTGCTAAATAATTTTTAACTAAAGGACATAACCATGAGAAAATTAATTGGTGGATATTTAAGTAGAAGAAAACTAAACAGTTCCAAATGTGACTTTTTCCTTGAATATTATAAACACTTGGTCATTTACTAATCGAAAAGTTTCCATCTCCGAGTATTTCATACTAATTTATTTGATTTTCTATCAGTTACTCCCCAGTCACTCATATGCCACAAATATTGCTAAAGATGATTCGTCTATAACAACATATGCCACAAATGTTGCTTCACACGAATCATACGTAGCAAAATTTGCCACATACGTAACAGACGAATATTGCGATATACGCATCAGCTGTAACAACATATGCCACAAATGTTGCTACAGACGAATCTTATGTAGCAACATTTGCCACATACATAACAGACGAATGTTGCGATATACACATTAGTTGTAGCAACATATGCCACAAATGTTGGTACAGACGAATCATATGTAGCAACATTTGCCACATACGTAACAGATGAATGTTGCGATATACGCATCATCTGTAGCAACATATGCACAAATATTGCTATAGATGCATTATATGTAGCTATATATGCCACAAATGTTGCTAAAGACGAATCATCTATAGAAACATATGACACAAATATTGCTACAGACAAATCATGTGTAGCAACATATGCAACATGTTGTGACAGACGAATTGATTAAATAAACACTGTCGTTAATTACATTCTCTTTAATATAAAATAAAATAACAAAATTCATAAAATAAACATTGTGTTTAATTACAAACGCTAATGTCAACGCTTTAAGCTCTGAGATATCATCCCATAAGTCGAAACATATTGCATCCGTTCAATCAGATTGCCACATAACAGTGTTTTGGGTGGTTGAAGGTGTGTCCTGCTAATCAAATGCTCAATGAATGCAAAGGAATATGACTCACACACCGCTCCAATTCGATTTTGTACAATAGATTCCACTCGACCATTAAATTCCCATGGTTGAGTGAGCAACTTCTTTGGCAAATGATTCATTATACCACTCTGCATCAATAATTTAGGCAGCAACTCGAAGACAGGTTGTATGAGTATCACAAACTTGACATGTTCTATAACCATTAGGTTGCAGTCATATACATTGATGCGACCCTCGTTCAAGAGAATCCGAGAGTCACAAAATAGATACTCCCCGTGTTGATGACTGTCAAAATCCTTTTCGCATCAATCCAATTCATGCCTCTAGGGGTTGGCTAATATCCTGACATAGTCAATCATATCATCATCCCATACAAAGTCATCTAGTAACTGATTCATGCTTTTACCACCAACCCTTGTTGCCTTCTCACTCATTTGTTTATATCTTTCAAGGAAGTTCGAATAGAAGTTGAGATCAAGGATTCTATCGTTAGGATCATAGTAATCAGGGTATGTCACATGCCTCAAATGCATGAGGTTAAGGATTTCGTCAATATACTGAAATAAAAAATAATATTAAATAGTTAGGAATAGTAGTCACTGAAAATATAAAAGAAATAGTTAATTATATAAAAAGTAGGATTACCCATTCTTCCTACCAAACTTCTATGCTTGTCATGTTCCTGAAATCTTGACCAGTAAAAACATGCATGCCGTACTCTATTCGAATATCCTTTGGACTCGTCACACTCAACACTTTGGTTTGTTCAGCAACAGAGACACACTTATAAATATTCTACTTTTTATAGTCCGTCACTTCCTCAATTACGACCCTTGGAATTTTTCCAAACATCTTCCTCTTTAAATTTTGCATTGCCTTGGCAAATGATTCTTTTATCCTCTTGGATCGTGGAGATATGAATGCCGCACATTCTTTGATACAATGCTCTTCACACCTCTGTTGTTTTTTAATTCATTGATAGTTTCACTCCATTTTTAAGATACATGACAGAATATTCATCATGCTTCTTACACTTCTCACAGAGAAAGGTAGAACATCGTCTACAAGAGGTATTCCCTTTGTGTTGTCCTGCATCAACACCAACAACAGTAGCAGCACCAACACCAGCACCAACACCAGCACCAGCAACAGCACCATAAAAACAACTAATTCATTAACGACGCCATTATGAAGTCGGTCTCTCTTGATGGTTGTTGCTCCAGCCAACACCATTTTTACTCTATCCACAACAGGATCAAGAACGGTTTCAACCAACCCTAGGTTATTAGATATGACATTTGCATTTCCTATTCTGTTGGGGTAATCCATGGATACACAACCTTAAATTGTAAAAATGAGTCATGATTAAGAATGAAATGTTGCTACAGATTGTTCATATGTTGCTACATGTGAAATAAATCTTGCTACAGATAAATCATTTGTAGCAACATGTGGCACATATAACAACAGACAATTCATCTATAGCAACATGTAGCACATATTAATACACATGATCCATCTGTTGCTACGTTAGACACAAATCTTCCTATAGATGAATCATCTGTAGGCAGATTTGTTTCACATGTCGCTACATATGATCATCTGTTGCTACATAGGACATAAATCTTGCTACAAATGATTTATCTGTAGCAACATGTGAAACCAATTTTGCTACAGATGAATTATTTGTTGCTACATGTGCCACATGTTTCTACAAATGAATTGTCGATTGCTATAGATGATTAATCTATTGCTACATGTGACAGAAATCTTGCTACAGATGATTTATCTGTAGCAACATGTGAAATAAATGTTGCTATAGATGAATTGTCTATTGCTACATGTGCCACATGTTGCTACAGATGATTTATCTGTTGCAAGATTTATTTCTCATGTTGCTACAGATGATTCATCTATTGCCACATATGACAGAAATCTTGCTATAGAGGATTTATCTGTAGCAACATGTGAAGCAAATGTTGCTACAAAGGAATTATCTGGTGCTACATGTGCCACATGTTGCTACAGATTATTTATCTGTAGCAAGATTTGTATTACATGTAGCAACAACTGAATCATCTGTAGCAACATAAGAGACATCTGTAGCAATATGTGATTGTAATACACTAATGATATTCTAAACTAACTGCATTAAAAGGAGCGTTAAAAAGATCTGGAATATGCGCTTCTTTGGTAGTTTTTATTCTTGCCATCAACGATCTCATCATCCTTGGGGATGATCTCTCTTCTTCTGCAATTACTTGATGGATCAAATAAGGAATGAATTCCAATGCCCAGGCCAGTCAAAAAAGGATAACATGTCAATAATCAAATGTTGAATTATTACTTAATATAATATAAAAAGATTAAAAACATTCATCTTTAACATGAAAGCCCATGGAAACCCAAACAAGTTGCTGGTCTTTTCTCCTAGAGGTCTCAACAAATAGTCGATAGTTAGATGAAAGCTCTCATGACCCTATGGGTAGTTGTTGAAAACATCAATATCCTGATAGAAATTGACATACTTTAAAAGTACGTTGTTGCCCAGATCCTTCGGCAAAAGTATATTATGTGTAAACCAAAGTAAGCACAATGAATCCTTGTGCTTCCTTGGTGTATCCTCCCGTTCAAACAAATTTAATAAGTCAAAATTTGTAAATATTTTTCCAACAAAGGACATCAAGTTCTGCTCCTCAGTTGGAAGTGACTGTTGTCCTACTTCTGCTACTTCTTTCACTACTTTCTATCTTCTTTGTGGTTCTATTTTAATAATGTATTCAGGGATGGGCTCAACAGGAGGATGACATTTATGTTCTATGACTATGGCAAACTCTCTTATGCCAAAGAAAACTTGCATGCCTCAATAATTAATTACAATCTCATCCTTCTTATTGGGATTATAAAAAATAAACCTTCTTTTTAGAAGTTCATACACGATGGTCATTTGAAAACATGGAAGTGGATCAATGGGTAAATCAACAAAATGACCAAAACAACTATTTCTGAAAAAATATTCCAATTGATTTGTCTTGAGGATATCCCTGACTTTGATGAAAGGTCCTAATAATGTTGTCACCATTATCATCAGGCTGCACATGCACAGGGAAAGTGTCACGACCCAAACCGAGCCGCGACTGGCACCCACACTTACCCTCCTATGAGAGCGAACCAACCAATCAAAACCTTAACATTTCAATGTAATATCATCATAAAATAATGTGGAAGACTTAAACTCATTAATAAAAACCAATTCAATAACTATTATTTCCCAAAATCTGGAAGTCATCACCACAAGAACATCTATGATCAAATTACTAAACTAAGAGTATTCTAAGAAGCTAAAACAAATAAAAGCTAGTCCATGCCGGAACTTCAAGGCATCAAGACATTAGGAAGAAGATCCAGTCCAAGCTAGAAGCATTAGCTCACCCTGATATCCGGAGTAATGAAGACTGGCTAGAGTTACTGTTGAGTCAAAAATGACGGCACGTTTGCTGCACTCCACAAATAAACAAGAAGAAAACATAAAAGTAGGGGTCAGTATAAAACACGGGTACTGAGTAGATATCATCGGCCAACTCAAAATAGAAATCAATATATACCAAGTAATATCATAAAATCAACTATGATACTCAACATGTAGCAACAGCAAGTACTATATCATTAACAATTACCGTCAAGTTCACACATGAGGACTCAAGCCTCAATACCATACTCATTTGGTAATTATGTTCATTCGATTGAGTATATTAACATCTTTCAAGATTCATTATCTTTATTTCTTTTGTATGGGTACGTGACACTCCGATCCCCTACTACTATGTGTCGGAACGTGACACTCCGATCCCCTAAATCTACGTGTTGGTTCGTGACACCCGATCCCCTAAATCTACGTGTTGGTTCGTGACACCCGATCCCCTAATTCTACGTGTCGGTTCGTGACACCCGATCCCCTAATTCTACGTGTCGGTTCGTGACACCCGATCCCCTAAATCTATATGTCGGTTTGTGACACCCTATCCTCTAAATCTACGTGTTGGTTCGTGATACCCGATCCCCTAAATCTACGTGTCGGTTCGTGACACCCGATCCCCTAATCTCCTTCTATCAAGTCATCAAGCCTTCTTTCTTACCAAGGCATCATCAATCTCATTACTTTAGTTCATCAAGCCTTCTTTTATACCAAGCATCATCAATCTCATTACTTTAGTTCATCAAGCCTTCTTTTATACCAAGGCATCATCATTAACAAGAGATTAGGGTTTTGCAAGATTTAGGATTCAATAACTTCATCATGCTTAATATAATCACAATTATATAATCACGTTCATGCATGCATACAATTAAGCACATAGCAGGGTTTACAATACTATCAATACATATCATTCTCTATTAAGAGTTTACTATGAAAGCATGAAAAGCATAACCTACCTCCACCGAAGACTAGTGATCAAGCAAGAATTTCCCAAAGCCTTGTGTTTTTCCTCTTCGTTCGTCTCTCTCTATCGATTCTCCTTCTCTCTCTTTCTGTTCTTTTCCTTTTCTTATTCAAACCCTTTTTCTTTTACCATAATTAGCATATAATTAAGAATAAAAGATGGCAATAATAACCCACTAATTAACTTAAGGTTACGTCTTTTAACCCCCAAGTAATTAGAGTTATTAACATTAACCCACTAACTTTATAATTAAAGCAGGAATAGTCAAAAACGTCCCTTAAAACGTATCAAGAAATCCGACCCAGACTGGGATTATGCAGTCTGTGACGGCCCGTCGCGCCTGCGACGGTCCGTCCTGCTGCCCCGTCACAGAGTTCAGAGACTCAATTTCTCTGAAGGGTCTGTGACGGTCCGTCACACCTGTGACGGTCCATCCTGCCATTCCGTTATGAAGTTTAGAGAGTCGATTTCAGTACCCAATTTTCAGATTTTCTAAGTGTTTTGAAACGATACCCTGCGACGGTCCGTCGTGCCCATGACGGTCCGTCGTGGTGTCCGTCGCCTCTGCCTGTTTTTCCAGAAATAAAGTCTGCTGCTCAAAACGACTAAACAGGTCGTTACAATAGATACAAATTTACCCATCGTTCGTCCCCGAACGATCATAAGAAGGAAAACAAGGGAGAAAAGGAGTACTTGAATCTGTAAACAGATGTGGTATCTTTCTCGCATATCTGCCTTCTTCTCCCAAGTGGCTTCTTCAAAGGGTCGATTCTTCCATTGAACTTTGATGGATGCAATCTCCCTTGATCTCAACTTGCGAATTTCTCTATCTAGAATGGCAACAAGTTCCTCCTCATAAGATAAATTCTCATCAAGCAAAACTGAATCCCAACGGATAATGTAGTTTCCATCCCCATGGTATCTTTTCAACATCGACACATGGAATACCGGATGCACTCTGGACAGCCCTGGAGGCAAGGCTAACTCATAAGCCACCTCCCGTACTCGCTTAAGTACTTCAAATGGACCAATATACCTTGGGCTAAGTTTACCTCGCTTACCAAACCGCATCACCCCTTTTATTGGCGAAACCTTCAATAAGACTTGTTCACCCTCCATGAACTCCAAGTCTCTAACCTTTCGATCTGCATACTCTTTCTGTCTACTTTGAGCCGCTAACAACTTTTCTTGAATAGATTTCACTTTATCTAACGATTCTCTCAGAAGGTCAGTACCTCAAGGTCTAACCTCAAATGCATCAAACCACCCAATGGGAGACCTACATCTTCTCCCATATAGTGCCTCAAATGGGGCCATATTAATGCTTGATGATAACTATTGTTGTAGGAGAACTCTGCTAAGGGTAAGAAGCTATCCCAATGACCACCAAATTCTATCACACATGCGCGAAGCATATCCTCCAACACTTGAATCGTTCTCTCAGACTGACCATCGGTCTGAGGATGGAACGCAGTACTAAGGTCCAACCTAGTACCCAATTCCGTGTGCAACATTTTTCAAAACTTAGAAGTAAACTGCGTACCTCTATCTGATATAATGGAGAGTGGAACCCCATGCAATCGCACCACTTCCGAGATGTAAAGTTTGGCTAACTTCTCTGCATTGTAAGTCACCTTGACCGGAATGAAGTGAGCAGACTTAGTTAACCTATCAACAATTACCCAAATAGAATCAAACTTTCCCAATGTCTTTGGAAGACCAACCACGAAATCCATTGCAATCCTTTCCCACTTCCATTCAGGAATGGGCATTCTCTGAAGTGTTCCTCCAGGCCTTTGGTGTTCATACTTTACTTGTTGACAGTTTGGACATTTGACAATAAAATCCACAATATCACGCTTCATTCTACTCCACCAAAAGTGTTGCTTTAGGTCACGGTACATCTTGGTTGCACCCGGATGTATTGAATACCTTGAACTATGAGCCTCTGTCAGAATAGTGTTGATCAAATCATCAACGCGGGGTACACATACCCTTCCCTTAATCCTCAAAACACCTTCCTCATCGATTGTCGCTTCTTTAGCCTCTCCTTGCAACACTTTATCTCGGATCCGGATCAATTTTTCATCATTAAACTGCTTTCCCTTAATCTTGTCAAGGAAGGAAGATCTTGCCTCCACACAAGCTAAAAATCCTCCCTTCTCATTTACTTCTAATCTCATAAGGTCGTTAGCCAGAATCTGAACTTCTCTAGCCAATGGGCGTCTAGAAGCTTGCAAGTGAGCTACACTTCCCATGCTTCTCGCCTTTCTACTTAAAGCATCCGCTACAACATTCGCCTTCCCCGGGTGATACAAAATAGTGATGTCGTAGTCCTTCAGTAGTTCCATCCATCTCCTCTGTCTCAAGTTCAAATCTTTCTGAGTAACGACATACTGTAGGCTACGATGATCCGTATAGACCTCACACTTAACCCCATATAAATAGTGTCTCCATTGCTTTAATGCAAACACTACCGTGGCCAATTCCAAATCATGAGTTGGATAGTTACGTTCATGCTCTTTTAATTGTCTTGAAGCATAAGCAATCACATTCTTCTCTTGCATTAGCACTGCACCCAAACCCGAACAGGATGCATCACAATAGACGATGAAATTCTTACCTTCCACTGGCAAGGTGAGAATTGGTGCGGTAGTCAACAAAGTCTTGAGCTTCTGAAAGCTTTCTTCACACTCATCCGACCATACAATTGGAACATTTTGCTTAGTCAAGTTCGTCAGTTGGGAAGCAATAGAAGAGAATCCCTTGACAAATCGGCGGTAGTAGCTAGCTAACCCAACAAAGCTCCGTATTTCTAACACGTTAGTAGGTCTTACCCAATTCTTTACTGTCTCAATCTTAGAAGGATCCACCATCACTCCATCCTTAGAAACCACGTGCCCCAAGAAGGACACTGCATCTAGCAAAAACTCACACTTAGAGAACTTGGCATAAAGCTTTTTCTCCCTCAACATTTCCAATAACATTCTCAAATGCTCCTCATGTCCCCCCTTACTTTTAGAGTATATCAGTATGTCATCAATAAATACGATCACAAAGAGATCCAAATATGGCTTAAAAATCCCGTTCATCAAACTCATGAACACAGCAGGGGCATTCGTAAGACCAAAAGACATCACTACAAATTCGTAATGCCCATACCTGGTTCTAAAAGCAGTCTTTGGCACATCCGTTGCCCGTATTTTCAATTGATGATAACCGGATCTCAAGTCAATCTTAGAGAAGACACAAGCACCTTGTAACTGATCGAACAAGTCATCAATGCGAGGAAGAGGATACTTGTTCTTTATGGTTACCTTGTTCAACTGACGGTATTCTATGCACATCCGAAAACTCCCATCCTTCTTCTTTACAAACAAAACCGGAGCACCCCAAGGAGATGCACTTGGTCTAATGAAGCCTTTGCTCAACTACTCTTGAAGTTGTGCTTTTAACTCTCTTAACTCCGCGGGAGCCATTCTATAAGGGGGTATAGAAATGGGGCGAGTACCCGGTTCAAGATCAATACAGAAGTCAATATCCCTATCTGGTGGCATACCAGGAAGGTCTGCAGGGAACACATCCAGAAACTCACGGACCACCGAAACCGACTCAATCTAAGGTACTTGGGTAGTGTCATCCTTGAGATGTGCCAAGAAAGCTAAACACCCTTTACTAACCATTTTCTTAGCACGAAGAAAGGAGATGATACGCACCGGATTGGAAGTGTAGTCACCCTCCCACACTAACGGATATGTCCCAGGCTTGGCTAACGTCACCGTTTTAGCATTACAATCCAAAATTGCAAATTGCGGAGAAAGACAAGTCATACCCAGAATTACATCAAAATCATCCATTTCTAAGATAACCAAATCTACATAAGTGTTCCTCCCCACAAAGTTCACCAAACAAGACTTATATACCTTTTCAACTACCACAGACTCACCCACCGGAGTAGAAACACGAATAGGTATATCGAGTAATTCACAATGTAAATTTAGACCATTAGCAAATGAGGAAGATACATAAGAAAATGTGGATCCAGGATCAAACAATACAGAAGCCATGCAATCACAAACCATAAGATTACCTGTGATGACAGCATCAGATGCCTCCGCTTCAGACCGCCCAGAGAAAGCGTAACAATGGGCCCTATCGTTTGTCTGTCCATTGCCCCTACCATGTTGTGATGTAGTGGCTCCGGTTTGCCCATCACCTCGACCATTTTGGTGACCACCATTACCTCGACCACCACGTCCTCCAGAATAATGGCCTCTACCATGACCACCTCTACCTCTAGCTATTGGGGGTCTATAACTCTGTTTGGGGCAATTCCTCCTAATATGTCCAGTCTCCCCACATCCATAACACTCTCTAGAGTCAAGCATAGGTCTCTCAGAGAAGTGTTGACCGGTCTGAGGTGGACCCCCAACTACAGTCTATAGTGAAGACTGAATGGGTCGAACTGAGTACCCTCCGGAACCCTGTCCTCTAGAGTAAGACCCATTAAACTCACCTCTCTTTCAAAACCTCTTTGATGTCGATGCCATGGTGAATTCATCTGGCTTCACTCCTTCCACCTCTACCACGAAATCTACCACTTCTTGGAAAGATTTTGCCGTAGCCACCACTTGTAAGGCTGAAATCCGCAACTCTGACCTCAACCCCTTCACAAAACGACGAATCCGCTCTTGTGGACTGAAACAAAGTTGAGTGGCATATCTGGATAGTGCACGAAACTTAGCCTCATATGCATTGACCGACATCCTACCTTGCTCTAGGCTCAAGAACTCATCCCTTTTCCTATCCCTCAAAGTCCGGGGGATATACTTCTCCATAAACAAGCTAGAGAATGAGGCCCAAGTCATAGATGGTGCCTCCGTTGGTTGACACTAAACATGTGACCGCCACCACATTTTGGCGTTCCCTTGGAACTGATAACTCACGAACTCAACACCAAACCGTTCTACTATACCCATCTTGTGTAGTAGCTCATGACAGTCAACCAAAAAATTGTACGCATCCTCAGATTCAGCACCCTTGAAGACTGGAGGTTCCAATGAGGCATCCATACGAGGAGCCATAGTGGCTGCATGTTGTACCTCTGAAATCGGAGGTGTTGGTGCAGAAAACACTGGAGGGGCCTGACCCTGATCAGACAACCCACTAAGATAAGCGAGAACCTGATTGATCATCTCAGGGGTAGGTTGGGGTGGCAATTCCTCATTTTGCACTTGTTCATTCTCCCCTTCCTCACCCTCTCTTACTACTTCCTCATTCGGTGGAGGAGTCACCGCCCTAGCATCAGATGGGCTAGGTGCTTGTCCTCTTCCTCTAGAGGACGTCCTCCCAAGACCTCTACCACGACCTCTTGCCGTTGCTCTTCCTCGAGCCACATCCCCAGTGGCTGGATCAGTTATATCCTGCGTTGCTGGTGTTGGTGTTGGCGTAGTCGTTGCTCTAGTTCTAACCATCTGCAAAACAGAGTGAAGATGGTCAGATACCAATTTGTATCACCTCGATACCAATTGGACCTAAGTAATAGCACGAAAGAAAGAATGAAAGAATGGAATTTTCCTAAAGTCTTATAGCCCCTCAAGGAAAAGTAAAGGCGTCCCCCTACCGTTCCTTAAGGCTCTACCAAACTCGTTCTTGTGTGATGAGACCAACAAACCTAATGCTCTGATACCAAGTTTGTCACGACCCAAACCGAGCCGCGACTGGCACCCACACTTACCCTCCTGTGTGAGCGAACCAACCAATCCAAACCTTAACATTTCAATGTAATATCATCATAAAATAATGCGGAAGACTTAAACTCATTAATAAAAACCAATTCAATAACTATTATTTCCCAAAATCTGGAAGTCATCACCACAAGAACATCTATGATCAAATTACTAAACTAAGAGTATTCTAAGAAGCTAAAACAAATAAAAGCTAGTCCATGCCGGAACTTCAAGGCATCAAGACATGAGGAAGAAGATCCAGTCCAAGCTAGAAGCATTAGCTCACCCTGATATCCGGAGTAATGAAGACTGGCTAGAGTTACTGTTGAGTCAAAGATGACGGCACGTTTGCTGCACTCCACAAATAAACAAGAAGAAAACATAAAAGTAGGGGTCAGTACAAAACACGGGTACTGAGTAGATATCATCGGCCAACTCAAAATAGAAATCAATATATACCAAGTAATATCATAAAATCAACTATGATACTCAACATGTAGCAACAGCAAGTATTATATCATTAACAATTACCGTCAAGTTCACACATGAGGACTCAAGCCTCAATACCATACTCATTTGGGAATTATGTTCATTCGATTGAGTATATTAACATCTTTCAAGATTCATTATCTTTATTTCTCTTGTGTCGGTACGTGACACTCCGATCCCCTACTACTATGTGTCGGAACGTGACACTCCGATACCCTAAATCTACGTGTCGGTTCGTGACACCCGATCCCCTAAATCTACGTGTCGGTTCGTGACACCCGATCCCCTAATTCTACGTGTCAGTTCGTGACACCCGATCCCCTAATTCTACGTGTCGGTTCGTGACACCCGATCCCCTAAATCTACGTGTCGGTTCGTGACACCCGATCCCTTAAATCTACGTGTCGATTCGTGACACTCGATCCCCTAAATCTACGTGTCGGTTCGTGACACCCGATCCCCTAAATCTACGTGTCGGTTCGTGACACCCGATCCCCTTATCTCCTTCTATCAATTCATCAAGCCTTCTTTCTTACCAAGGCATCATCAATCTAATTACTTTAGTTCATCAAGCCTTCTTTTATACCAAGGCATCATCAATCTCATTACTTTAGTTCATCAAGCCTTCTTTTATACCAAGGCATCATCATTAACAAGAGATTAGGATTTTGCAAGATTTGGGAATCAATAACTTCATCATGCTTAATATAATCACATATATATAATCACGTTCATGCATGCATACAATTAAGCACATAGTAGGGTTTACAATACTATCAATACATATCATTCTCTATTAAGAGTTTACTATGAAAGCATGAAAACCATAACCTACCTCCACCGAAGACTAGTGATCAAGCAAGAATTTCCCAAAGCCTTGTGTTTTTCCTCTTCGTTCGTCTCTCTCTATCGATTCTCCTTCTCTCTCTTTCTGTTCTTTTCTTTTTCTTATTCAAACCCTCTTTCTTTTACCCTAATTAGTATATAATTAAGATTAAAAGATGGCAATAATAACCCACTAATTAACTTAAGGTTACCTCTTTTAACCCCCAAGTAATTAGACTTATTAACATTAACCCACTAACTTTATAATTAAAGCAAGAATAGTCAAAAACGTCCCTTAAAACGTATCAACAAATTCGACCCAGACTGGGATTACGCAGTCTGTGACGGCCCGTCGCGCCTGCGACGGTCCGTCCTGCTGCCCCGTCACAGAGTTCAGAGACTCAATTTCTCTGAAGGGTCTGTGACGGTCCGTCCTGCCATTCCGTTACGAAGTTCAGAGAGTCGATTTCAGTACCCAATTTTCAGATTTTCTAAGTGTTTTGAAACGTCCGTCGTGCCCATGACGGTCCATCGTGGTGTCCGTCTCCTCTGCCTGTTTTTCCAGAAATAAAGTCTGCTGCTCAAAACGACTAAACAGGTCGTTACAGAAAGTGTCTGCGTAGATGATTTTAATCCCATCATAACCACTAGCATTGGAATCTTCATGAAGTTCTTGTTCTTCTTCATGAACTTATTTATTTTTTCTTCTTGTGCCACAAGTACTACTTATATATTTTCCCCTTCTTCTTTCTGAACTTCATTTATTTTTCCTTTTTCCTCAACCTCTTCTTGTTTTTCATCTTCTTTCTCCACTACTTTTATTTTTTCATATTCTTTTTGACAAAATTATACTTCTGCTTGAGAAGAAGAGACTTCTTCAATTGCAAGATTTTCTAAAAGTATAGTATTTTCGTTCCTCAACCTAGCAATTTTAGACCTAGCCTTCTTCTGGATCTTTGTTTGGTCAGATGTATCAATATCAAGTTTTCTTTTGACAGGAACCATTATATTTGTATCTGCAACCACAAAAATAAAATATTTGAAAGCCACACACACATGAGCTACAACCACAAGTCAAAATACAAGTCAAAATAGGGCAATAAGCAGATAAGCACATGCATTTCAAACCCTAATTAAATGTTACATGAGAAGACATATATCAACGATAAAGTAAAAATTATGAGCACAACACCGCCTTACCGTAGAAGATGATCTGTGAAGGAAGGACTAAGAGAAGAAGAAAAGAGAGAAGGAGAAGAATACTGGCAAAGTAGAGAAAAAACTGAAATTAATTAGTATAAATAAATAAATCTTGAAATACAAAACGACATTTATAGAAGAGAGCATATAAGAGTGAGAGAGGAGAGAGGGAAAATGAAAATTAAAGCCGTTTAATTTTTTTTGTTAATTCATACTATGACATATGTTGCTACATATATACTATCTGTTGCTAAATATAAACGATCTATTGCGACATATAATTTTGTCATGTTTATTATAACAGAAATTACATATGTTGCCACAGACAACACATTTGATCCTTCCATCATAATTGACATTTGTTTAAACAAAATCAAAATAATCATAAAAAATATTTTAATTAACACTTCACCAATTCACAATAATATGATATACATAACCACCTATCTAATCAATGGTTGTAAACACAACATTTTCATCGATCTTAGCTTTTTTTTAGTTCTACGAATTCTGGGTCTTCATTGTTACTAACATAACCATTTCAAGACTTTACAATCCCATAATTTCATAGGAGTTAAGCATATCTCAAGCGAAGGGTGTCAGCATTAATTCCACATGATGGTACTTCTAATCCATCACTCAAAAACTCAGCGAATGCAGCAACAAAAATTCCATAATCTCTGCACGGTATATCCTCAATCAGAAAATATAATAACATCATATTTCGATAGCCGTAAGACAAAATAATATTGTGATACTTACAGACTATTGCTTTCTTGTTGGGCAATACCAGTAACATGTCTGACTTCGAATGGTAACATTTAAGAACTGACCAGTTGCTTCGCTCTTTTGGCTAAAAAATCAACTTAATTCAAGGTACTTTGGCAACATTGTAGACAACTTTTTAAGCTCGGAGGATAATTTTTTATCAGACATAGTTGAGAATATGAAATCATACACTTTTATGCATCGTTACTTCAATGCACGACTGGCAAGACCCAATGGAATTCCCTATTACTATTTCTTGGGACATAAACATCATCTGCTAGGTGGCGAGGCAGTCCACAAGGTATACCAAACCCTTTCATTATGCCAACGATTTTATCCTCATATTCACAAGCATTTTTAATGTATGTTTTAAAAAACAACTAGTGGTGGTACATTGATATTTAGACTGAATCTTTTGCTTCGACTTCTTATGCAAATAGTAAAATATGACATCCATATACTGCAAATATGCATCAAACCAGCGTATCAATGTAATTGTATATATTCATGTACTAAACAATACATTTAAAAGTGGGCATGGAGTTACCTCATCATTCCAACACTTATTGGGTTGAGACATTACGTAGATACAATCCTTATTCCTTTGAAATGCAACTACAAAATCAAGTTGGTCAAAATCAAGTTTTGAGCAATTGGCTAAGTAGTGATCTTCCTTATTTCCTCTGCAATTGTGTAATCATTATAAATAATTATTTAGTGGACAACAAACATAAATACTAATAATAGTTGAACGACCTTACTTCGCTTACTTTTTTTCATGATGCCGTCTTCTCGTTTTCCTTCTCCTTCTCCTGTTTTTCCTTCTTTTCCTTCTCCTCCTCATCCGTTGAATTCTTCTCCTTTACCTTCTTATTCTCCTCCTTTTCCTTCTTCTCCTTGTCCTTCTCCTCCTTTGTCTTCTTTTCCTTTTCTTTCTTCTCACTAATTACATAAAGTGTTTGGGAAATAGATTTTTTCAACCTCCTACACTTCAAAGGCTGTGAAATCTTATTGAATCTTTGTACATCAATATTATGAGACATTTCCTTAAAAATATCAGTGAGTTTTTAATACGACTAATAAAATAATCATGTTGCTGCTCACATTCTTCACATAGACAATAAGAGCATTTCATGTTAGAAGATGAAGTTTCTTGTATCATTTCATCTACAAGTTAAATAAAAAGATTGAGATTGTAAAATTTATTATAAAATAATAATAGCAGGATGTTGCAACAGATGGATAATTTGTTGCGATAAATTAACATTATGTTGCCACATATGTACCTGTTGTTGCGACATTAAATTTCTGTTGCAACATATAGATCTTATGTTGCTACATATAAATCATATGTTGACACAAATGTATCGATTGTAGCAACATATGAATCTTATGTGGCAATATATTTTTAAGATGTTCATTTAAAGTGAGATGTTACAACATATGATAACTGTTTAAATATGAACCACCATATCACTAAAATGTGGCAACATACACTAATAGTTTCAACAAATTAAATATATATTGGACACCTGAACAACACTATATTTCTAAAATCATATCATCAAAATGGCCACAAAAAGAACAACAACAACAAAAAAAAACTACTTCTCACTGAATGATAACAACACATATACATTTCCTTAAAATGATGGATTTTTGAGTTGGTTGATTTTCTTTCAAAAACAATAAACAATACACACCATTAAGTCGATTATTCAATTTTAACATCTATGGAACATTTTATTGTTCATTGATCCAAGAAAAAACATAAAAAATTGTAATATATTTCAAAAAAATAACTTGCACATTTCTGGTTGAACACAATTACAGTTCAGAAAGATGAGAGAGTAACGAATAGAGAGGAAGATAATGGAGGACATGAGAGTAAGAGTGAAGAGGGATTTATGAACTTTTAAGGAAAAAGAAGAACAATCCCTCAAGAGAGAAGAGAGGAAGAAGATGAAAAGGTTTGTTTTTTTAAAATGATTTGGTTTGAATTATAGAAGTGCGATTTTTTGTATTTTATAAAAGATTAGAAAGTTTTAGAAATGTTAATTTGGTACCGTATTTTCTTAATTACATTTTAAAGAGGATTTGACTAGCTCTTGGTCAATCTGTCACAAAAAAAAACAAAAATGAGACTTATTTGACACCTTTTCCTTAATTTTCTCCTAAAACCTCCTCTATTTAAGACTATCCTTCTTCAATATGTAGGATTGAAGACTATGAAAATAAAAGGCACAAGAAAGAATTGAAAATTCAAAAATGTACAAGGGAATCAGAGGTCAATAGTGTTCATATTTCCAAAGTTTCTGGGTCACTTATGAATCCAAGTGCTTCTTGAGTGAGTCTATGGCTTGGAAAGCCAGCTTTAAGTCTTGTGTTCGTAGAGGTTAGAATCCGGTCTTAATCTTCAAAATTTTATGTGTCCTCTTATGACCTCATCTTAGTATTAATATTTTTTAAGGTTTCATTCGTTGTTTAGAAAAATGTTAGTGTCTCTTGGAATATACCTACATATGAGCTTAATACCCGTATTACTCTCTTTAAGCGTTAAAATTGTATTCATTATTATGATTGGAATTGGTTTGATGCGTTGCTATCCATGATTAATGTTTCGAATGTTCCTCATACTCGTAGTTGTCTATCAGTCTATTGTTTCTTTTTCTCTCCAGACCTTGGGTTTTGCTTATTCTAAGTTCCTTTGTTTTTTTCAAAGTCGTTGTCCTTTTCATCTTATGATGGTTTTATAATGATTCTATATTTGTTAATGTTCCAGTAGCCAAAAAAGAGATATGAACTGCTTCTTCTTTCTAGTTATTTTGCTCCTTGCTACGAGTAATGCGAATCAAATAATGTTAGCTATCTCATTGGCATGATTTCTAGATCTCTTGTGTCTTCTTGTTTAGTTTATACATTGGGTTTTGAATATGCATTAGTGAAATACAATGTAAGGTTGTTAGTTGTGATTTCGCTTAAGGCATTTGTCCATTTAATTTTACAAGGAGTTAAAAGTCATGCATTTTGAAATAAATTTAATAAATGCATGAATCTGTGCTCTCTGTTATCATTAGCCCTATTAGATTTGCCTTATGAGTGGTATCTTTCATGATCTTGAGAATTTCTTGTTCTTTAGGAAGTCACATGCTTGGTAGTAACTAGTTTTCTTATTGTTAGCATCACTTAGTGCACTTAACTACTTCCATTGTTTGGTAAAGATTTTGTCTAAGAGTACATTAAGTTGGGTATTTTGTGATTAAATGACTTAGGCTTTCATGTATTGTTCCTCTATGCCATAATTGTTTTAGAGAATCAAGCTGATGATCAAAAGAGAGCTTGTTTTTTAAGGAGGATGGACCGTCAAGTCCCTCGTACGCTTGGAAATGGACAGTGTGAATCTATGTGTATTGATTCTGGACTAAACATCTTCATGGTAAGATGCATAAGAAAGTTTGAAAATAAATTTAGGGTTTCAAATCTCCATGATTTTCTTCTTTGCAGTGATATATCGCGAATAGGGATGATACCGTTTTCTTGTATGACATGCTATTGGAGATGAAGTGGTTACTCCAAATCCTGTAGCACCTCACCCTCAGATGGTCTGTCTAAGTAGATTCAGCTAAGTATCTCACTGTTGTTTCTGCAAACTTCATGATGGAATCTGGTTTTTATTTCGCCTAGAAGGTCAAGATCTATGATGTGTTCATGTTGTCTCTTCTACTGGAAATTCTTTGCCCAGTCAGCTAAGTCTATGTACTCCCTTGGAAGAGATCGATCTAGCGCAGGCCTAGCACAAAGAAGTTCGCATAAAATTGTTACCATTGGAGGAAGAAAAAGGATGGTTAAACACTGTTAAAGAACTATTACAGACACTCACAAAAAGATGAAGGTATGATCTATTGTCCTTAAGCTCACTTGCTATTATCATGTTCTTGTCATTTTCAAAGACAATTTGTACCCTTGGTGGTAATTAGTATCTATTGGTGGAGTTGTCTATGTTTTTCTGATTGCTATTTTCAAGATTTGTAGTAAAAACGTGAGATAGCCTATGTTTGTGTTTAACAACTTTGGATTTTGACTATGATTTATTTATCATAGACATGATTTGTGGTATCTTTATTGCTAAAAAATAACTTTTAGGAAATCAGAAGAGAAACATGTAGTAAAAATGCATGTTTTCAAAGTTGATATTCTTTCTATATACAACTCAAAACTTCATATAGTAAATTGTATTAAAACAAAAAATAAATAATCTTCATACTCTTCATGAACCTAAGTGGAATTAACAAACACCTAAGGAAGTTATTTCACTTACTTATCAATGACTTATAACCTCATAGAGAGATCTACGTATTTGATGTCCCGATCCAAGTAACAATAGAACTACATCAAGATGACTTAAATCATTCATTTTTAGTGATAGCAAGCTTATAGAGATGCTAGTATTTTCTTGAATGATAGGATTTTGGAGACACATTTCATACTCTAAATTCTATAACACCTCATAGGCTCACCCGTAGATGGCCTATCTTCGCTAGATTCAACTAAGCATTTCACCGCTATTTCTCCAAACTTCCTGTATGAATATGGCCTTTCTTCGTCAAGAATATTAGGATCTATGATATGTTCCAATGTCTTTTCTCATTCGCAGTTAGCTAAGTTGACCTGCTCCCTTGGAAGAGATCGATCACGGGCAATCCTAGCACAAAGAATTTCGCATAGAACGGTCACTATTGGAGGAAGAAAAAGGATGGTGAAACTGTTAAAGAAACTCACAAAAAATGAAGGTATGCTCTACTGTACTTGATCTCACTTGCTCTTATCATGTTCTTATTATTTTAAAAGACGATTTCTACCCTTGCTGGTGCATTAGTATATATACAGGTGGAGTTTTCTGTGTTTTTTTTGAGTTCTTTTCAAGAATTTTAGTAAAAACATTAGATTGACCGTGTTCAAAAACTTCGGGTTTTTTCTATCATTTAGTTTATCAACAAACATAATGTTTTTGATATTTTACTGCTTAAAATCAACTTTTATGAATTCAGGTTGATTTTTCTTTTGGTAGGGGAAGGGTGTAACATTTTATTGATATGGTGGGGGGAAAATTACTCTATACTAGAAATATACCAATATAGGTTCCCTATGCTTGCAAAATTTGTTTCCACATCTGGATTAATAAAATTACCAAATTGAATTTAAAGGAAGTCAAGAACCACCGAAGAGTGATTCATCAATTAACTGATAATGGTCTTTATTTTGTAGGTAAAAGGATAGTGTGAGAATGAGAAGGATATTCTAGGGCAAAAGAGAAATGTGAAGGTATGATACCTTATATAGACTTTTTAATTATTAAAGAAACTAGTATTAGTGTTGGGAAGTATGTACTTCGGATCTTTGGCCATTAGAGCCCTATATATGGGTTGTGTATTTCAGATTTTTGTTGAACCTTTCTTCCTTTTTTTTGGGGACGATGTGTCCTAAACAATACCTCAAGCCTTTATTTTACTATGGTCAACAAAATGCGAAATTGATTTGCTGTCTAGGAGTTCTGGAAGGACGATATGTATTATGAAAATTTATTTATTAGTATGTTGAAGTGTATATTTTGTGTAATTGCACATTCCTTTTTTGTTTGCGCTGATTAAGTCTATGCCGCCTGAAAATTCACCTCTTATAGCTTACTTTGACTTGAATGAACCAGACATGAGTGTAACGTAATCCCAACAAAAAATAATCTCGGTATAATTTTAAGGGGAGGGGGGGTCGAATACTTAAATTCTACACATTTCTTTAGGATACTTGAGTTGTTTCATTATGATTTTAACTTATCACTTAAGAGTGCCTACATTATTTGATCAATTTGAGAAGTTTTAGCATCTTCAAGGTTTACTGTTCTAGCCTATACTGGTCCCAAAAATAAAGAGCCATGCATACTAGAAGAAAAAGTTGTGGTAGCACCTTAACGAATTGAAGTGGACTATCTGTCTTATTGATGTATTTTTGTTAAATGTTCAATTTTTGTTGTTGCAGGATGGCGATGAACTGCGTGTAAAATTGAAAAGGTTGGATGCTCTTCAATTGTCAAGGTGAATTTCCACCGAAAGCTTGCATAATAATCTTGCAAATACTTCACCCAAGGCTTTAGGATATAATCTCAACCAAAATTTAAATAATAATCTCGGTATGTTTGTAAGGGAATGGGGGGTTCAAATGCTTAAGCTATACAAATTTCTTTAGGATACTTGATGGTGTTTCATTATGACTCTACTTCGTAATGTTTGAAGTTCCTTTGAATAACTATAGAGCCACTTAAGCTTCAACGCTCTCTTATGATGCATTAGATTCCCGATGCCAAGGACCTGTTGTGTCTTGCTTCTGGTGAATTCCTTCCACTTGACTAGAGGAAAAGCTCTTTTTTCTTTATTTCCTTTCCACAGGAAGGATCTCCTAACCTTGTCCAGCCTTTGAATGACTTTGGGAGGGATTGAGAATAGGGAAAGCATATAAGTAGGCAAAGCATCCAAGACAACATTAATCAAAGTGAGTCTACCTCTAAAGAACAAATACTGAGATTTCCACGTTGTCAATTTCTTCTCACACTTTTCGAATGTTGTGTCCCAGATTCCTTGAGAATTAGATTTTTCTCCCAAAGGCATACCTAAGTATCTTGTTGGTAGGTTACCCACTTTACCATCTAGAATTATAGCCAGCAGCTCCATATGATGAACATGATTGATAGGATAAAATGTGGATCTTCCTCCAATTGATGTGAATTCCTGAGATGGCCTCAAACAAAATTAGTATAACTCGCAAGTACTTCAGTTGTTCCTCTTCTTCCCCACAAAATATTGAAGTGTCATCAGCATACTTAAGATGAGTGATTTCCATTCTTTGTTTATTGTTTTTGGCCACCTCAAAACCCCTGATCCATCGATTAGTACTAGCCACCTTTACCATGCTGTTAAGACCTTCCATGGCTAAAATGAACAAAACATGGACATGGGGTCCCCTTGTCCGATCCCTCTCTGAGTATTGAAAAACACTTCATTGCCACCATTAACAAGAATGGAGAACTTAACTGGTAAGATACAAAACTTCACTAGTTGACCCATTTAGCACAAAAACCCAATGCCTAAGGACTTGCCAGATAAATTCCCAATTGACATGATCATAGGTTTTCTCAATGTCAAGTTTGCGTAGAATTCCTGGTTTCTATTGAGAATTTTTTTAATCGACTGCCTTATTGGCTGGAGATCAACACATCATCCATAATTTGTCTATTTCTAATAAAAACCATTTGTTGCGAGTTTGCCAATGTGTCCACCCTTTTCAACCTTTCTATCAAAACTATGGAGACCAATTTGTAGAAACTCCCTACAAGACTAGTCGGTCTGAAATCTTTCAACTCATTTGCCCATTCTTTTGGGTATTAGGGCTATATAGGTAGCATTGAAACTTCTTTCAAACATCTCTTAGAAGTGGAAGTTGTGGAAAGCTTACATGATATTCTACTTTAGAACCTCCCAACACTTCATGTAAAATCGTATGACCGTTTGGGCCTGGGGCTTTGTCTACTTCTCATATTTTGAGATAGTTATATACGTCTGGTTCTTCAGTCTCTCCCTGCAAAACTTCTTTTGCATATTCTATTATTCTAGGGCAGTTGCTGATGTTCCCAATAGGCCTCCATTCTACCCCCTCTGTGTAGAGCTTATTATATAATTTTCCATCTCTTCGTTTATTCTTGTTGGTTCCATAATAGTCTCCCCTTGCACCTCTAGTTTGTCAAGTATCTCTTATGGTAATTTGATGTTTGAGACAAAACTTGGTGTTTTTATTGCCCTCTTTGAGACATAGTGCCATTGATTTCTGTTTCCTTACAATCTCCTCATTTTATAGGACTTCTTTCGGCTCCAAATATTTTTTTGAAAATAGCAACATTGTATTATATCATAAAAGTAATGGGTTGTACTTTCAACCTTATATACAAATGCACTCCACACAGTCGTACTCTATATCTATATTGAGTCAAAAATATTGACAATAGAGGCAGTTCCACATATAACTCGGCTTTTTTTAACAATTTCCTCCATTGTCATGATCCTGGAGTCCAGAATTGAATCCAAATCTACCATTTGGTTAAAGCCAATCTTGACTTTTGAAGTTTCAGACTCCCTTGATCACTCCTACTCCATTCCTTTAGCTTTTCTTCGAGGGCTTTAACTTTTGAGGCTGAGATGTATTCAGGTCTCTTCGAAACTCAAAATAGTTCCACCAATCACTAACCTTGTCCACAAAACCTCCTTATTTCAACCACCAATTCTAGAATTTGAAATAGGATTTTAGAAAATCCCAAATACCACATTGAAGTGCAATAGGGACATCATCTCACTACCCCAGTTCATCCCAATCTAACCTTCTTTCAATCTTTCCATTAGGTGCGTTTATACTAGAGATATGGAAAGAAAATTCCTACATAACTTCCTCTAATTTACAGGTTAGGGAATAGGCTCCTATCTGTAGCACTTATCCCTTCAAGACCACATCATTATTATTCCTCCTCTGGTACTACTAGCTTCCAGACATACAAACCTTCTCCATCTTCCTTCCCCGATCTGTTTAATGTGATTCTGACAGTTTCCTTCCAACTTTGTTTCTTGAAAGCATATGTGAGAAATATAGGAAAGAATATTATTGAATTGTTGTTGTATCTATATTATTACATTGAGACCCTATTTATAGACCATATAATACAATCCTTTATCAAGTAGGATATTATTAATTATTCCTATTCCGATTCCAATTGAATTGTATAAACATATTCCTATTTTTATAGGATTGTATAAACCTAATTCTATTTAAATAGGATTATATAAACCTATTCCTATTTTAACACTCCCTAGAATAAAATTCATGTACCTATCTTGTTCCAAATGTAATTAATGAGGAACGCTGAGGGGCTTGTTAAGATACCCGCAAGTTGATCAGTCGACTTCACAAAATTAATAATCAATATCAATGTGCTTGTCTTCTCATTAAATACTTTATTTGATGCATAATGTCAGTAAACACAAAGATAAAATTTCAGTGTTGAACTTCCCATACTAAATTGCATCAAACCATAGAGTGACTCACATAATCGACATACAAGGCTACTAAACTCCCCCTGAGCAACAAAGTGCTCAAAACCTAGTATAGAGTATATGTTCATCTTGTAATCAATAAATGAGTTGATATTAAACAAGTCACTGAAAAACTGGTTGGAACATGCTCATATGACGGAGTATTAGATTTGATAGCTAAAAGTTTTCACAATCTAAGAAATAAAAATTATATAGGCTAGTTTGAAATGATGTCAGGACCCAACTAGAAATTAGAAATTAAATATCTTAGTTTGAATTGATGGAACGACCCCATTGAAAAAGAGAAATAGTATGGGTAGGATCGGAATAATCGCATAACCTTAATGAAAAAGAGAAACTATATAGGTAGGATTGAAATGATGGCACAACCCTATGCAAGTCAGACTTGAGGAGTCACCAGAAAGAAGAGTGCAACTACGCAAATCAAATTTGAAGAGTCACCGAAAAGACACACGGTGCTATGCAACTCAGATATAAAAAAGTATTTTGGTTAAAACAACCACGGTACTAAGCATATTAAATATGAAAAATAGTCCGAAGAGAGCACGGTGCTACGCAAATAAAATATGCAGAAAAAAGGTAGTTACTAGAAGGATGGCATGGTGATACACAAATTAAATATGAAAAAGTAGTCATCGAAATCATGGCATAGTGCTACACAAATTAAATATGAAAAAGTAGTCACTGTTATGATGTCACGGTGCTACACAAATTAGATATAAGAAAGTAATCACTAGAATAATGGTGCAGTGTTACAAGAATTAAATATAGGAAAATAGTCACTAAAATGATACACGGTTCCCTAACTTTTGCTAGCATAATCATTGGCGGGACGGGCGGCATATAGAGTAATACTCGCCCGCCGACAGCGGAAGCTCTTTGATAATTGACTAAGATTATAGAGGCTCTGATACCATGTGAGAAATATAGGAAAAGAAATCTTGTGTCTAGATTATTACATTGAGACCCTTTTTATAGACCATATAATACAATCCTTTATCAAGTAGGATATTATTTAGTACTCTTATTCCTATTCTAATTGAATTGTATAAACATATTCCTATTCTAATTGAATTGTATAAACATATTCCTATTCTAATAGGATTATATAAATCTATTCCTATTTTCATAGGATTGTATAAACCTATTCCTATTTCAATAGGATTATATAAACCTATTCCTATTTTAACAGATATTATGTCTGCTTTCCAGTCTAAAAGTTGGCTCTTGATGATTCTTTTCTTACCTTGATCATTCAATCCCATCACGTTCCATAAAACTATTTTTAGCTTCATTAATCATGATGTGTTTTCCCCTTCACCTTTGATCTGCCTCCACAACTTTTGAATTTTACATCAAAGGTGATCAGATATTTCAGTTATAGCGAGCCATTGATTCTTAGATTCTTGATGTCTGTGATTGGTTCCATTCTTCTCGCTTGCCTACTCCCATCAATTTGCCTAAGTAGTTCAAGAGTTTCCTTCTCATGGCCTTTAAAGTCAATTTCGAACATCTTACTGATTCTTAGAAAATTTTCTCTAACCCAGACAGTTGCTTTCGACTCTTTTTCAAGAATTGCTTCATTCCACTCTGGTTGTATAGTAGAGATACATCTTCTACTTTTCACAGATCCCCATTGATTGACGGGTAAAAAATTGATAATTATTGTTGTTCCTGGATTCAACTCTCCCTTTTGTGTCTCCTTTCCCCTCTACATTATGATATACCGTGGTTTCACGGTATTATTAATACTTTTTCCTTAAGTTTAGTGTGTCCAAAAGACTTTTTGTTCTAATTTTGACATAAGTTTCTCTTTATTTACAGGAAATATGTCCAAAGATGAATGCGAAGATTTTGAGCGAAGAAATGCAGAAGAGACCACCTACGGAGCTTGTGATGGTCCGTCGTTCTTTTGACGGTCCGTAGGTGGCAGCATAGTGCAGTTGCTGAAGGAAGATGGGGAAGTCTGCCCAAGTGTGGGGTTACGGAGTCCATAATGGACCGTCGTGTCTATGACAGTCCATCCTGTAGGTTTGTCATGAAGTTCAGAGAAGTAGTCCTAGGACCCATATTCCAAGAGTTTAAGTGTTTTGAAACGAAGACCCTCGACGGACCGCTGTGCCTATGACGGTACGTCATACTTGCCATCGAGCGTATGAAGAGAGAAGCAGAAGAAATTGCACAAGTATGGAAAGACGGAGTCCATGACGGTCCGTCGTGACCACGACGATCCGTTGCGAGGTCCGTCGACCCTGCCGCGTTTTAACAGATTTCCAGCAAATAGAGTCCTTGTTTAATTAGGTTTTTATTTTCTATAAATAGTTCAAAAAACCTCGTTTTTGAGTTTGGACTCCGTATTATTAGTTAGACTCTGGATTGTTAAACTCTGTGGTATTAGTAGACACTGTATTGTTAGACTTTTGATCATCATTAGACTTTTTGTGAGATTATTGATTATTTTGAGATTCTTGCAAGTGATTATTAGTGATTTTTGGTGATTAATCAAGCAAACTTTCCGAAACTACTCTTTCTCATTGAAGTAAGTACATGAATTCTTATATAATATATTTGAATATTGTGATTATGACTATGGGTAACTAAACTCCATAACTAGGGTTGTGGGAACCATAGGCAAATAATGAGGTAAATCCTAACTAAAATAAAATTTTAGAATAGTGTCTTGCATGTATTAATAATTCTTTCGCTTAGAAGTCTGGATGGCCAACGTTAGAACTCGCCTTAATGCTATTTGCTAGACCAAGGAGTTAGATAATAGGAAAAGAATTATCAACATAGATTTAGTGTATACTATCTAATAGGCTAGTATTGATGGGTACGCGGTAATAACTTAGTCAAATATCGAATACGATGCTTAATATGAGGTAAAGATAAGGGTTAGGATTGCAACACACGTAGCCGGACCATGGATTTAGAAATACATAACTTATCACTTTGCATGCAAGATACTAGGAAAGAATTGTTATAGTTAAAATTATCAAGTTATGAACTTGTGGGGACCACGTAAAACCTAGTTACTTTGATTAATTGATTAAACTCCAACATTCAAAGCAGTTAAGTGTCTCTTTCAATTTAGTTAGTTATTTTCATTCATTTAGAAATATAAACCCCCCTTTTATTGTTTTTACCTTCCAAGGAATTAATTGACTGAACAATAGTAATAATAGGTTAAAGTTAAGTCTAAACTATTTTCCTCGTGGGAACGATCCCAACTTCACAAGTTGGGTTATTTACTTGGCACGACCGCTTTACTTCTTATTTGAGAAGTAAGTTTGAGCGTATCAAATTTTGGTGCCGTTGCCGGGGATTATAGCTTTTAGATTAACTTAAACTTATTAGTATAGTTTTGTTGATATTCTTGATTTTACTTTGTTTTATTGTTTTTGATTTGTGCAGAATCAACCTCCTTGTATGCCAAATACACGGAGAGGAAGAGAACCCTTGTTTCCCTATGATCACGAATTAGAGCGTATACTATGCAACATGAATCAAAACTTGGGAATCAATTATGATGATTGAAACTAGAACATCCCAGCTCCAGTTGATGTTCATGGTCAGTTGTTACCCGATGCTCCGGGTGAACACCAATAGAGGGGACAAAATCCCATTCCACGGCCCCAAGCATACTAAAGAGGCTATGATAACATAGCAGACTCCGATGGGCCACTTGTCTTGCCTCCTCTACCCACAGGCCACACCTTTGTGGTAACTAGTAGCCTGATGCAAATGCTCACCGCCAGAGGTTTGTTTTCAGGGCTACCTTTTGAGGATCCAAATGCGCAGATAGATAAGGTAAGGGCAGTGTGTAAAAGCTGTGTAGGGAGGCCTGACTTGGACTTAGATGTAATAGGGCTCAGAGTGTTTCCTCTCTCACTGACGGGAGAGGCTGCTATATGGTTCACTGAGCTCCCTTATAACTCAATTTTCACTTGGAACCAACTAAGGTATGTCTTATTAGCACGCTACTATCCGGTCTCCAAGAAACTAAACCACAAAGACAGAGTGAACAACATTGTGACACTACCAGGAGAGTCAGTTAGTAGTTCTTGGGATAGGTTCACCTCGTTCTTGAGAAGTGTCCCAAATTACCATATAGATGATGAGTCACTGAAGGAATACTTCAATCGAGGACAGGATGATAATAATAAAGCGGTGTTGGACACTATAGCAGGTGGATCTTATGGGGAATGCCCTTATGCTGAAATTGCTGAAAAATTAGAGAAAATCTCTCGGAATAATAAAGCTTGGAGTACTAGGAAGTCAGATACATAGAGAAACACCTTCGAAGTGCAGTCCACTCACAACCAAGCCACAGATGAGATCCGTGAAGAAATGGCTTAGATGAGAACAGAGCTAAGGTTTGTACTAAAGCATGTCACTGGGGGTGCACAAAAGATAAATGCAGTCAACTACTTGTCTAAACAACCTCCTCCCAATGATGAATGTTATTATGCGGAGGAAACCTATGCAGTAAATGAGCAAACAGTGGTTTCCGACCAAGCGCCCAAGGCTCAAATCAGGATAATTGGCGCTAAGGTCGGAACTGTGGTAACTACAACCGTGAGGGTCGTTACGTTTGAGATGGAAACTACAACCGCGACAACAACTTAAACAGGGGTAACTACGGTAACACAAATGATAGGAATGGGCCCTATGTCCCTCCTCAAAATCGTGAAGTTAGTCCTATGGATGGTGGAGATAGTATGGCGCGAGTTAAAGATATGTTGCACAAAATGATAAGGAGGTTCGATGCTAGTGATGAGCACATTAAAGAGTTAAGGTGTGATTAGCAAGTATTGGGAAAAAAGTTTATACATATGCAATATCAATTAAGTAGTTCGAGTTTGAAATGGCCCAATTATCTGCGACAGTGAACACACGGCAACCGGGCACTCTTCCTAGATACAATGTCCAAAATCCATAAAATGATGCGCACAGTATGGCAATCACTACTCGGGGTGGTAAGAAAAACATTGACCCACCTATGTCGTCTAATGAAGAAAATGTAAGAAAGGATGATGATAAGGTGGTAAAGGGTAGTGGTGAAGCATAGGAAAGTAATGGAAAAGATGCATAAGTACCTATGAAGGTAATTCCCATGCCTAGGCCACCACCAACCTTCCCTCAGAGATTAGTGAAAAAGACAGAGGATGGTAAATATCGGTGTTTTATAACAATGCTGAAGCAGCTTTCTATCAATGTCCCTTTGGTAGAAGCTCTAGAACAAATGCCCGGTTATGCCATGTTTATGAAAGATATGGTCACAACGAAAAGATCGGTCACTTTCGAGGACGATGATAGACTGCAGCATTGTAGTGTTATTGCAACAAGATCCCTCATACAAAAGAAAGAAGATCCAGGTGCGTTCACTATTCCTTGTACAGTTGGGTCGTTACATTTTGCGAAAGCATTATATGATCTGGGGGCAAGCATAAATCTCATGCCCCTCTTGATTTACAAGAAGTTGGGTTTGGGGGATCCAAAACCCATTGCGATGCGGCTACTGATGGATGATCGGACAATGAAAAGGCCTATAGGGGTACTCCATGATGTGCTAGTAAAAGTGGAGTCATTCATCTTTCCATCTAATTTTGTTATTCTTGATTGTAAAGTCGATTTTGAAGTGCCTATTATTTTTGGGAGGCCATTCCTTGCTACGGGTAGAGCCTTAGTGGATATGGAAAAGGGGCAGATGAAATTTTGGTTGAACAATGAAGAAGCGACCTTCTACGTTTGTAGGACCATGAGGCAGAGTGGTGAACTCCAATCGGTATCCCCCATATCCCACAAAGAAAAGATGAAGAAGGAGAATGAACAAAAAAGTTTAAAACAAGAGTTTATGGTTGGGGATTTGGTGCTTGTAGACAGTTCTGGGGTGCTTTTCTTCCGGTCAAGCTCAAGTCCAAACGGACTGGCCCTTACTTGATTACCCAAGTATTCCCTCATGGAGTAGTAGAGTTAAAAGACAAGGACGGAGTGCAGTTTGAGGTGAATAGAAAACAAATAAAACCCTATTTCGGGCATGCTGAATCAGTGAATGAAGTGATAGAGGCATACCATCTTGATTAAGGCTGAGTAATCAAGTGTCCTCAGTCCTGCTGCAACGTTAAATTAGGCGCTTGTTGGGAGGCAACCCAATACTTATAGTTTTTATTTTTAGTAATGGTAGCATTTTTTTACTAATGGGTTTTAAATTTGCAGGCACATCACCAGGAAATTCTGCAAAAAATTACACTGCAGTAGTCACTGACGGATACAGCGACGGATCGTTGCACCTGCGACGGAACGTCATATGCATCCGTCGTGCCAGGTACGTCTTTCTGTTATTTTCAAACTAGGTCACACACGACGGAACCAACGACGGATCGTCACAACTGAGATGGATCATCATCTGGGAATTGTCGTGTCATTAATGAAGCATACCCGACCCGACCCGGTTGGAGTTTTTTTTTATAAAATGTCACCATTTAAACTCCCCAACCCCCCATTTCACCCCATTTCTTCACTATTCCTCTTATTTCCCTGCCTTTTCAACTTCCAAAATCTCTCCCTCTACCAACTGATCATTGTTCCCCCAAAATCCTCCAAAGCACTAAAAGTGATCATCTACTAGTCGGAGTTGCTGCTCTTGGTGTCTTCTCGGTCACCAAGTACGTTTTCCATCTTGTTTTTCTCCAATTCTCAGGTATGTGTCTCTAATTTCTACTCATTTATCTTGTATTTTTGTTTTTCAATTAGTTTTAGCCTAGTTCTTATTGATATGTTCATTTCTTTTATATAAATTTTGTCTAACCTAGGTTAACAATCTTTGAAATTGCCGTGTTTACAACCCTAGACATAGGTGCTTTTGCATTACTAGTTTACTAGGTATTTGGGTTAGACAAATGTAGGTCGAAAGAACTAAAAAATCAATTTGGGTCATGGGGGATGAATGGGGTACCCCTAGTTCTGTCACTGATCTACAGAACGAGACCCCGATGACGGACCGTCGTACCCACGATGGACTATCTTAGGGTCCGTTCCAAAATCCCTAACACCCCACTGCCCAATTTAAGTCAAGTGTCCTCCAATGGACATATGTGATGGACCGTCATACGCACGACGGTCCGTCCCGCACAACCGTTCTGGTTGTCTGAGAACCTATTCCTGCGGGTCTCTCACTTTTCTAAGTGTACTTCAACGGACACATGTGACGGACCATCGTCTTTACGACGGTCCATCCTGCACAACCGTTTTGATTGTCAGAGACCCTGCTTCTAAGGGTCTCTCTATTTTTTTCTAAGTGTCCTCAAACGGACGAGTATGATGGACCGTCATACCCACGACGGTCCGTCCTGCATGACCGTTATGACGGTCAGAGACCCCTCTCCTAAGGGCCTCCATATTTTTTTTAAGTGTCCTCTGACGGCCACCTACGACGGACTGTCATACCTGTGACGGTCCATCATGCACATACCGTCATACTTATTAGAGACTCTCCTTCAGGGTTCTCCATATATACATAGTCTAAGTAAGACACAACGGACCCCATGACGGTCGATCATAGTCACGACGAGCCGTCACCAGGCCCGTCGTGTGTCACTGTTACTATAGAAATATCATTTTATTTTAAATTTTTTTGTGTGGTTTTGCTTGTCTTGTTTGCCACTACTCGTACTAATATTGATCCTTTAAATGTACTATCTACTATGGCACCCAAACAAGATCGAGTCCATCCACGCGGGTGCTCGAAGTTTATCGCCCCGTCTGCCTGCCTGTCATTGGCGCTGATGATTAGCGTGACCCCGAGTACGTGCCCCCAGGCACTCCCACCCCTTCCCATGCTTCACGTGCCACCAGAGCTTCACCCAAAAAGGTGGCGTTCGGCGTAGTCACTGCCTCCCAGTCTGATGAGGAGCGCACACTGACCGGCACACCTTCTGGGTCAACCAAAAATAAAGAAGGAGAGTATGGATCCTTAGGAGTTTCGTGGTCGGAGGAAGCCTCCGGCTCTGCTAAGGTTCCCGCACCCGCCACCGCTACAGCGTCGGCCTCGTCCGATGAGGCTGACAGTTTGGAATCCACATCAGGTTCATCAACTCAGGCCCTCACCCCTGCTACTGACCAACCCAACCGGTGGTGTGTCGATGGGCAATTTCAAGTCTACTCCTACGCCAAGTTCCTGACTAACAAAGGAGTAATGACTCAAAAACTCACATTGGAGCGGCGGGTCCTTACAGGGAGTCTCCCGATGATGCCTGAGATCCACAATCTCTTCACCAGACATCGCCTGGAGTGGACAGCACGTCCGTTGGGACTTCATAGAGCAGAAATGGTTCGAGAGTTCTATGCATCCTACGTAGCGACTCTCCGATCCCCGATTGATAGGCGGGCTGCCCCCGCCAAACAGGCCCCGCTGGAGCAGGTCCGAGTACTGGGCATTCAGGTTGATATTTCGCCTTCCATCTGCCGGTTTCTATACGACGAGGGTGTTGATGCTACTCAGACCCCTCTCACTGCCGAGTTTGACTACCGATGTGAGCTTGTTAAAGATGGCCAGTTCCTGCACGAGCCATCGCTTAGAGAGACCACAAAGAGGTGGATGGCTCTGCACCTGTCAGTGATGGAGAGGGTGCCGACTGGGTGACCGAGCCAAAGGGGGCCATCAAGAAGGCCAACCTAACTTTCACGGCGAAGTTCTTGTGGCTGATTTTCTGCCACTACCTTTCCCCCACAACCGCTGATAATATTGTTACATGGGATCGAGCAGTATTGATGGCAGTTATGATAGCCGGGTTCAAGGTGGATTTCACGTGGCTTCTACAGGCAGTCATGCACGAGAGAGCTTTCAAGGTCACAACTACATACCCTTTCCCGTGCATGATCTTTTCTCTCTGCAGGTCCGTAGGTGTGCCTATATGGCACGTTGATCAGCTCAAGACCCCTATGGGCACTGTTAATGTCGGCCTCATCAGAGATGAGTTGTCTCCACGCAGAGGGACCCGTCAAGAGCTGCCCCCACTTGCTGATACGGTAGCCTAGGCACGCACGGATATACAAATGACATCCACTTACACTACTCTGGTCGAGTCTATCCCGGGTAGTAGCACTGCCCCGAGCTCCTCTCGCACAACCCCTCTACCTGCGCTGGTCCCGCTTGCTAGGGTCCAAAAATTAGAGGCACAATGGCTACACTTCTGCATCATATCCAGCCGTGGATGTAGAGGTCTATTAGTGAGGCAGAAGAGCGCCTGGAGCGGAAAATGGTCCAGTATACAGAGCGAAAGATCGCTGAGGTTCACCATCGCTTGGACGCCTTTGAGTTGCGGGTGCTAGCCTAACCCCTCTAGTGGATGTGTAAAATCTTTAGGCTACGGTCAATAGTCTTCGTGCAGATATCGCACGATCTTAGAGGCTAGGGTGACAGAGTCTGAGGCCCCTTCTGTTGAGCCTGCTGAAGACAGAGTATTGGCGGCCCTATTCGCCACCTCAGAGATTCCACCACCTCCCCCCCGAGAGCATGCCAAGAGGCGTAGGGGTCGAGCAGAGGATGAGGCGCGAGCACAGAAGAAGGAGCGCCGTGAGATGGAGGCTGCGAGGAGAGCGTCACATGCTGACGAGGCGGCGCACCAGATGAGAGCATGAGAGTTAGCGGCTGGGGCGTCTAGCTCCCGAACTGTGGAGATAGAGGGAGGCACTGATGATAGTGCGGTTGTTGCTGAGGACACCACTAAGGGTGTCCAGTATGCAGAGGACGTGGGTTCCAGGGAACCGGACCCACCAGCTTGTTGATCGACGGCGCTTTGCGCCACAGGTTTGCTTCACCTACCACTCTAGAATTTAAATTTTTAATGCGTTGGGGACAATTTCATGTTTTTTTGTTGGGGAAGGGGTAAATGGAAAGTGAGTGTAAGGGTGAAGTCTGAGTAGCCCAATTCACTATCCTCTTTTGGGGGTTTCTTGCCTGTGTTCATTTTCCCAAAAGGCTGATTACTTTTTCTGTTGAACCGGCATGGCTATATTTTTTGCACATAGTTCAACTCTGGAGCATGATGGCTAAAATGATATCCTGATAAATTGGAAAATGATGCACGACTAGGCATAGTAACTGATAAATGTGTGGCTCTAAGCATGACATAGAGGTACACCATTGCATTACCCTAAGTGTAAAATTCGAACTAGGTGTCTGATAATCTGGTATAGTGATGAGATGTCAAGTGCGTGTGAGTAAGATTTGAGTAGTCCACTATTTGTACTAAGCTAGAACTTTCCTGGTCAGTCATGCTAAAAGTAAGCTGTAATAGACAATTAGGAAAGGATCATAGGCCCTTATTCAATATAGCCCATTTTTAGCCTAAATAAAAGAAACCCAAACGAAATTTATCCTTCTTTGATCCAAATGATTCGAGCTTAAATTAGACCTTTCTTTTTCACCCAACTGATCTTTTCTGGGAATATTGTGTTTGCCCTGGTCCCTCCTTGGACATGTGCACCTCATCTTATGCCAAAAGACTAAGTTGAGGGTGGCTAATGCAGTAAACAACCTTCGTTATGGCCCTGACCCAGCTTTTGGTATTGTGTACCTTGACTCATGGCAAAGCCATGAGTTAAGGGTGGCTATTATGAGGAATGTTTGAAAGTGGGGTTGAAAGAACAAAGAGAGAGAAAGAACAAAAGTAAAGTTACTCAAGAATTAGTTGAAAGAAAAGTAAAGAAAAAGAAAAATATACAAGAAATACCAGCAAGAAAAGAAGAGAGTCACTTACACAAATGAAGAAAGAAGAGAAAATAACAAGGTGAAAGAATATGAGAAACTGGACGAGATAAAATGATAGAAAATGGTAGGTTTAGCCGATATGGAAAGGAGGGCAAAAAGTCACTAAAATATACTTAAATATACCCTACCTGACCCTGAGCCTATGTTACAAGCTAAGAAAGTCCTATCGTGATCCTAAGGGTTGTATAGCGAACTTAAGGCAGTGAAATTAAGGGCAGACTTATGGCAATAGGTATGAAAGAGTGTGACTTTGTTCTGAGAGCGAGTGTTGAAAAGTAATCCTTATACTCAAACTGAAATCATTGTGTGAAAAATGAGGATTTTGTTTTATGGTGAGGACACTAGTTGCAATACCGGAATTGTTAGCACCTCGGTGGGAAATTGAAGAAGATAGGTGTTAGTGCATGGTGAGTCTGTGTCATGTTCTGATCCCACATAATTTAAGCCTAATAGTGATAGCATGCATAAATATGATGAGATTAATTGGGATTGATAGCCAAATGATTGCAAAGGATAAAACATGGATAGTATTGTACAAAGATTTTGTATTGAGTTATAGTGCGTCACTTGAGGACAAACAACGAATTTAAGTTCAGGGTGTTGATATACCGTGGTTTCACGGTATTATTAATACTTTTTCCTTATGTTTAGTGTGTCCAAAAGCCTTTTTATGCTAATTTTTATATAAGTTTCTCTTTATTTGCAGGAAATATGTCCAAAGATGAATATGGAGATTTTGAGCGAAGAAATGCAGAAGTGACCACCTACGGAGCTTGTGACGGTCCGTCGTTCTTGTGACGGTCCGTAGGTGGCAGCGTAGTGCAACTGCTGAAGGAAGATGGGGAAGTCTGACCAAGTGTGGGGTTACGGAGTCCATGACGGGCCGTCGTGTCTATGACGATCCGTCCTGCAGGTTCGTCATGAAGTTCAGAGAAGTAGTTCCAGTACCCATATTGCAAGAGTTAAGTGTTTTGAAACAAAGAACCTCGATGGACCGTTGTGCCTATGAAGGTCCGTCATACTTGTCGTCGAGGGTAATGAAGAAAGCAGCAGAAGAAATTGCACAAGTATGGGAGGACGGAGTCCATGACGGTCCGTCGTGAGCACGACGATCCGTCGCGAGGTCCGTCAACCCAACCGCGTTTTGATAGATTTCCAGCAAATAGAGTCCTTGTTTAATTAGGTTTTTATTTTCTAAATAGTTTGAAAAACCTCATTTTTGAGGTTAGACTCTGTATAATTAGTTATACACTGGATTGTTAGACTCCGTGGTATTAGTAGACACTGTATTGTTAGACTTTTGATCATCATTAGACTTTTTGTGAGATTATTGATTACTTTGAGATTCTTACAAGTGATTATTAGTGATTTTCGGTAATTAAGCAAGCAAACTTTCAGATTTTACTCTTTCTCATTGAAGTAAATACATGAATTCTTATATAATATATTCGAATATTGTGATTATGACTATGGGTAACTAAACTCCATAACTAGGGTTGTGGGAACCATAGGCAAATAATGAGGTAAAACCTAACTAAAATAACAATTCTAGAATAGTGTCTTACATGTATTAATAATTCTTTCGCTTAGAAGATTTGATGGCCAACGTTAGAACTCGCCTTAATGCTACTTGCCGGACCAAGGAGGTAGATAATGGGAAAAGAGTTATCAACATAGATTTAGTGTATACTATCTAATAGGCTAGTATTTATTGGTACGAGGTAATAACTTAGTCAAATATAGAATATGATGCTTAATATGAGGTAAAGATAAGGGTTAGGATAGCAACACACGTAGCCGGACCAAGGTGCGTAGTGAAATTTTCTAGATGCCGGACCAAGGATTTAGAAATACATAACTTATCACTTTGCATGCAAGATACTAGGAAAGAATTGTTATAGTAAGAATTATCAAGTTATGAACCAGTGGGGACCACGTAAACCCTAGTTACTTTGATTAATTGATTAAACTCCAACATTCAAAGCTGTTAAGTGTCTATTTCAATTTAGTTAGTTATTTTCATTCATTTAGAAATAGAAACCCCCCTTTTATTATTTTTACCTTCCAAGGAATTAATTGACTGAACAATAGTAATAATAGGTTAATATTAAGTCTAAACTATTTTCTTCGTGGGAACGATCCCAACCTCACTAGTTGGGATATTTACTTGACACGACCGTTTTACTTCTTATTTGAGAAGTAAGTTTGAGCGTATCACATTGAAACTCCTTTCTTCTTCCCTAGGTACCACTTGCATGTTGCCATCGATTTCTCTGGCTGGGGCTTTACGATTTCAGGTCGTCTGCAAAGTCCTAGAAAGATTTTCCAGATTGAATCAAAAGGTGCTTGGTCAACGTGAGTTTTACTAGGAGCATGCCCCTTCTTTCATTAATTGTTTCCTCCACAATATTGTTGTAAATAAATTGGGCTAGATTAGGCCCAATACACTTATTGCTGTCAATATGGTACAAGGGGTTCAGTGTAACTCCTAAATAATTCTCGTGCTCCTCAGGTGACCCCACGTAGGGACTAAAATTTGAAATATCCACTCCCACTCCCACGTGACCCTGACCCCTCCCCTCAATAGATGTCAACTTTCCAACAGAATCTATTACCTCATAAGACTCTAAGGATCGCTAGACAAATTTTGTTTTGTGTCATCGAGTTTTTCTTCTCCAAGCACTGAGGACACCACCAGAGTTCTTTGAAAACTAGGTTTTCTTTCCACCAAGATTGGGATAAAGAAGTTCAGACCTTCTTTTGAGATAGTTACTTCACTTGGAATATTTCGGCCATCCCGCTTTGTTTCGATTCGAGCCCATTTAAGGTGATTTCTCAAATCGGTCTCTTCTTTCGTAGATTTCCAGCCACAACAAAGGTCTCCAATATGTCAAAAAATTTCATGTGACCATACGTGAGTTATCCCAATCGCTCTCTCTCCAAGTCATTTTTCTCTTTGTTGCTGCCGGAGTGCACCCAGTTATGGCGTTCCACCATTCAAAACTAACCCTAGATTTCTTCCAGGACCACCCTCGTTGAAGTGTCTACTTAGACGTATTCCTATTGGATAATTTAAAAAGAGAAGTGTTGTCTATCATCTTGTAGTGTTATCCCCAAATATATTTCTCCAAGTTGACGATGACCATTTCCTATCCTTTGAGAGAGTAGGCATCTTAGAGCCAAGATTGCCAAAGTTTCCTGTGATACATCTTCCGAGCAAACCTCTGCCATACTCAATTGTAGCAATAGTGGAGACCTCCTGCCTTCTACTTTTTGTAGCTTCAGTGCTTAAGCTCACTTTCTCTTATCATGTTCTTGTTATTTTCAAAGATACTTTCTACCTTTGTTTTGCTTAACAGCCACGGTGGAGTTGTATATGTTTTTCTGATTGCTTTTATCAAGATCTCTAGAAAAACATGAGATTTCATGTGCTTAGCAGCTACGGGTTTCATCTATGAGAGGGAGGGTGTAATATATTAATGATATTATGGGGGAAAATACTCTATACGAGAAATATACCAATATAGTTTCCTTATGCTTGCAAAGTAACTAGTGGAAGCTGCCATTTTGAGAACACAAGATTGTGGCATATATTATTACTTAAGCTTGTATACATAAAGTGTTTGGAATAGTCTTATAATAAAGAAAGTATTTATCAATACTTTGGTTCTTCTACTGAAGTAGTTTTATTTTAAGATTATTTATCTTCACTTATGTTAGCCTTTTATTTGATGACTTGCTTCATGTAGATATTTTATTATGGTGCACATTTTTTTTATTCTCTCTCTCGTATTATTGATAAATGAATTGGCTTATAAAGGTGCCTGTTGTGCAGGTAAAAGGACTGTGCGAGAAAGCGAAGAATATTCTAGTGCAAGAGAGCAATGTGAAGGTACAAAACCTTATATACCTTTTTAATTATTAAAGAAACTAGAATATATGGGTGTGTAGGGGACAATATGTGTTAAACAATACCTCAAGTTGCCTCTTGGTTTTAGTCTAAAAAATGTGAAATATTACCATTTTTTTTTCTTTTTGTAGTTGGATGTGTATTTTCTCTAAATTTTGTGCCTTTATATTTATTCAATTCCAGATTGAGGAGTTGTTTTGTTGAAGCATTATGGTTTTATTTTTAACCTTGGTACAATCCAAGTTTATGCAGATAAGATCCACGCGTTTATTATTTATATGGTATAAGGGAGACTAACATATATATATATATATATATGTTATTTGATTTCTAGACTTGGAAATATTTACAACTTCTTCTCAGTTTGAGATGTAGGGAGAAAATTAAAAAGTTTCATTAAGTTTGGTATTATTTTCCTATGAATTGTAGTAAGGCAGGCATGCAGTACACTTCATTGTCATTTTTACTTTTATTTGTCCTCATAAGGGAAATATATGTGTTGTGGAGGTAGGAAAACCATGAAAAAAATTCATTTTATTGTTCTTTAGTATCATTTTCTAATAAATGTAGTGAGGCAAACATGCAGTACACTAATTTTCATTTTACTTTTAATTGTCCTTAAGTAAGGTAATATATTTGTGTTACTCGATTTAAAATTTTTGATATATTCAATTTCTGCTTTTGTTTGGATGTAGTGCAAACATGGAAAATTCATGTTAGTGTTCTTTATTATGATTTTCCTATTAATTGTAGTAAGGAATACTATCATGTTTACTTAAAAGAAAAAGAACTTTAATTTGTATATGACATATCAATGGATTCCGGTCTTACTTCACGAGATAGTCGTGTTTTGGATACTCTCGAATTCTGATTATGGTAGGGGTCATAAAAGGTGGAAATTTGTTGTCGTATAGAATTGTTATCTGTGACTTCAATAAAACTGAATGTGATATGATATTCATTTTCGACCCACTTTTTCTCCTCATTCATAGTTGACTTCCTAATGCTCTCAAACTTTTAGGACGGTATTTACTTGCGATTATATCATCAATCTTTTACTAAGTTGTATTGGATAATCTAGTTTTTTTATGGTGTTCTCATTTCTCTTCATTCATGAGCTTGTAATTATATATTCTTGTTCCATAATAATAGTTGGTTGAAATGGAATCCATGAAAGGAATGGTAGTGGGTTGTTGCAGAGACCAACGATAAAATATATAAAGTTCTTTGGGTATAACAGGGTAAAGGAATGACTTTAGATAACTTGTATTTACTTTTTGTCTGAGAATTTGTTGGAATCTGTGAGAAATATAGGAAAAAACATTATTGAATTGTTATTGTGTCTATATTATCACATTGAGACCCTATTTATAGACCCTAGAATACAATTATTTATCAACTAGGATACTATTTAATATTTGTATTTCTTTTTAATAGATTGTATGAACCTATTAATATTCTAATAGGATTATATAAATCTATTCTATTCAATAGGATTGTATAAACCTATTCCTATTTTAACACTGCCCCTCAAGCTAATGCATACAATTCATGTACCTAGCTTGTTACAAATATAATCGACACGAGGACTGATGAGGGTTTTGGTTAAATATATGCAAAATGATCAGTTGACTTAACAAAATTGTATTGAATATCAATATGCTTGTCTCTCACTTCTCTCTTAATCCTCTCTCTCTCAATCTCCATTAAATAGCATTGGATCTTGAAGAAGAAGACCAATTCTCCATGTTCTCTACCCAAAATTTGTGGGTGAAGTCTTAATTAAGGTATGCATTCTTTCACTACTGGGATTAGTTTCCCAAAGAGGTTCATTCAAACACAATTTTAAATGCCCCATGAAGGGTTTTTCACTATACATGGGTCTTCTTTTAAAACATAAATTGTGGATCAACTATGTTGAATTATGATTACTTAGGGTGGTTTAAGTGTATAATGATGGCTAATTGTTGTTGTTTAATTGATATTCCATTGGATCCATGTTCTTCTCCAATTTCCATAAATCTTGGATCTTAGTTTTGATGAATTTCTTGTAGATGATGAGTACATGGGATGAAGTGGGTTTCATGGAGGTCATTGGTAATACCTTCAAGGTCATGAACTTGGTATAGTAGTATTGTTAGATTATCTTTTGTATTGTAGGTCAATTGATGTATGAATGATGAAGTTATGAATGTATGATCATGCTATGAATATGATGGTTGTGATATGTGATATACTGTGGTTTCACGGTATTTTCAATGTCTTTTCCTTAAGTTTAGTGTGTGTCTAAAGATTTTTTGTATTGATTTTTGATGTACGTTTCTCTTTATTTGTAGGAAATTTGTCCAAAGGAGAATGCAGAAGATTTGAGCAGAAATTGCAGAAGTGACCATCTACGGAGCCCACAACAGTCTGTCGTGACTGTTACTGTCCGTAGGTGACACCGTAGTGAGAAGAAAATGTCTGCTGAAGGAAGTTGGGGAAGTCTGACCAAGTGTGGGACTACAGAAACTCATGACGGACCATCATAGCCATGACGATCCGTCCTACATATTCATCGTGGTTGTCAGAGAGTAGTTCCAGTACCCTATTTCAAGAATTTTCTAAGTGTTGTGGAATGGAACACCTTGACGAACCGTCATGCTTGCAACGATCCGTCATATATGTTCGTCGAGGGTATCCAAGGGTTGATGAAAAAAGCAACAGAAAATTATGCCAAACTATGGAATGACGAAGCCCACGACGGACCATCGTGTCCATGATGGTCCGTCGCAGGGATCGTTAATTCAGAAGCGTTTCGGACATATTTTCCTTGAATAGAGTCCTTTTTTTATTAGGTTTTATTTTATTATAAATAGTTCAAAAAACCTCATTTTTTGGGGTTAGACTTTTGGATATTTTTTAGTTCTCTTGTTTAAGTATTGAACGCTTGAATTTGGTATTTGATCATACTTTTTCGGAATCAGTTGTTTGTGTTTTTGTGAATTATTCAAGTGAATTTCTGGATTTTCTTCATTCTTATAAAAGTAAGTGCATGAATTCTTATATTATCAATATGAATTTTTTATTATTAGCATGGGTAAGTAAACTCCATAACTAAGATTGTGGGAACCATGGTTAAATAACAAGGTAAAATGTAGCTAAAATAACAATTTTGAAATAGTGTCTTGCATGTATTACTATTTCTTTCTCTTAGAAGTCTTTTTAACGGATGGCCAACGTTAGAACTCGCCTTATTTCTACTTGCCGGACCAAGGAGGTAGATAATAGGAAAAGAATTATCAACATAGATATAGTGTATACTATCTAATAGGGTAGTTTTGGTTGGTACAAAGTAACAACTTACTCAAAGATCGAATATGATGCTTAATATGAGGTTGGGATCATTCCCACAAGGAAAATGGTTCAAAATGATGGCCTTCTATGATGTTGATTTCACTTTATGTGCATGATGATGGTCTAAATTTGTTATGTATGATGCTGACTACACTTGTTATGTTGTAATATGAGGTAAAGGCAATGCTTATGGTCTCTTTGCTAGATTAATTGGTTTATATGATGTCATGGGGTTTCACATACACATTACACTAGTGGACTTGGATTGGGGTTATGAGTAAGGTCTTGTGATGCATTGATGAAATGAACTCTAAACATGAAAATTTGATTATGGCTTTGTTATGATGTTACTCTTGAACATGAATATGTCTTATTTTGGTTGTGTTATGGACTTTTTTATGTTCTTGGAATGTGCATAAAGACTTTTAAAATGAACTTAACATGTTTATGACAAAATGTCCCTATGTGCATGCCTTCAAGTGTTTTACTTGCATATGTCCATACTTAGTACATGTGGTTTGTACTAACTCATATCTCTTCTATTTTCTACACAAAGTACAGTTTCAGGCCATTGAAGAGTTTTTAGTCCTTTCTTGAAGAACTTGGAGTTCTATCCCCAAGTTGGTGAGTCCTCAAGTCCGAGGATGGAGATAATAGTTATAGTTTCATTTTCCTATTTCAAAGACTATTGTAATTCCTATTATAAGACGTATTGTAATGATGTAAGGGATAAGCCCCATTTTTCTTACTCTTATGTTTAGATGTTCATGTGAGACAACTATAGATTCTATTTGATATATGTGAAGTGAATTTGATATTCAAAAGAAAAGTTTAATTTTTTTTGCTTTTTATTCTATCAATGATGTGATGATGTATGCTAATATTGTTTAAGTTTCTAAGAGGCTGAAGCGCATGTTACGACTAGAGGCTGAAGCGCATGTTCTCAGGTCGTGACAAATACACCCCTAAAATACCCAAAATAACCCTACATTAGTTGGACCTTATTAATTAAGTCGACCATAACTTTTATTTTCAAAATAATTATCAGTGAACAAGTCCGTGTCGCGGAGGTGTTCCCGCCATTTTTTGAAAATTGATTTTTGGGAAGAAGGGTCTGCGATGAGTCCCGTGACACGGAGAAACTTTTTGGTCCTTGGTGGAGTAGGTCTACGACGCAGAGCCCCTCCCTGAAGGTACTGCCCACAAGTTACCATTGCAACTTCTCTCCCAAAGTTTGGGTCCCCTCAAGGACCCTTAAAATGGTCCTTGGGGAGTCCTACCCGGATGTTCTGACCCTAAACATTTGCATCTAGGTATTAGGATCATCCCCACGGACTTTATACTTCAAAAAAAACATCAAACTTGCACAACATACTAGGACACACTAGCACACAAAGACTAGTTTCCCAACATCTTTGTCATCCCTTGACGTTTGGCTTGAAAACACTTTAAAATTGACTTCAAAAGATATTATTCATTGTTTTAGTAAGTTATTAACTCATGAAACCCATGTGAGGCTCAAATTTATCTTAGTTCATTTTGAGGGTCGTTACATCCATTGCCTCAAATTGAAATCCCTCTAATTCAACATATACTAGAGACTAAGATGATATGTGAACACCTTAATTCAACGCAATGAAGGTAATGGCTCCAAATCTCTAATACAAACACTACAGCCTGCAACTCAAAGTAACAAGTAGGGTATTTCTTATCATGAATAATCAACTTCCTCGAAGTGTATGCTATCACCGTACTATCTACATAAATATACAACCAATACTAATTTGAGAATCATCGTAATATACAATACAACCCTCTCCCTCAATGGGTAGATGTAACGACCGAAGGGTACCCCCTGGAAGTTACCGGCGTACAAGACTCTAAGAATTCTTATACAAGCCTCCTAGATCATTCAATGCATAATATATTTAAAATAAGTAACAATTTATAACTTTCTTCACACACAAAAAATACTTTCATTAATAAGAAAGCGGAAGACTTTTAAATGTCTATATTTATAGGATATATCTTTAAACTATATAATAACTTTAGAGTACAATACAGGGACTAAGCCCATACAAGAATTAAGATAAAGACTAAAGACATAAAAGGAACATGTGGGTCTTGTTCTCAAATCTATGAGGACTCACCAAAACTTTATCTTCAACCCATAGAAGCCTATCCATCATCCATGGCATATCAAGACTTCCAATCCCTACACTTCAGTCAAAAAGGGAAAAGAAGGGTTAGCCCATTTAATGCACTAAGTATGGAAGCCATGCAAAAACACTGAAAAATGGACATTTAGTATAGAAACACGCTTTCATGACATTTTGATAAAAAACTTCATCATACGAGTTTAGGAGACATAATAAAAGTCAACAATAACATATAAAACATATTCAAGTATCATAAATCTATGACCATAATGATTAGAGCCCCTACCAAAGGTTATCATAAGACCCACCTAAGTAAGATATGAAGTGGTCCCATACAATCCCTTCACACACACCTAGGTGATCCTCAAGGCTACCCCAAAGTAAGGATATTCCTTTCCATCACATAACACTTCGTTTCATATTTAATAATATAAGCCTTTACATCATTTATATTTTCTACCTATGGTTACTCTAAGACTCACCTAAGTAAGACTTAAAGAGACTGTCTAAACACCCTCTCCAAGCCCACTTAAGCAATCCTAAAAACTACCCTAGACAAGAACCTTTCAATTCAACATACTTCATTTAAGTCAACAATATTCATTAAATCTATTTAAGAGACAACTAAACAATTAGAGGACTTCACATAATGGTCTTGGAAGACCTAGGGAACTCATCATAACACCTTCAAGGCCTACTCGTGCCATGTGTAGATAGTGTCCCATTCAAATACCCACACTTTGTAGAAATCATCCAATAACTAGAATGTACATCCCATATGATGAAATAGGTGTTAACCGACATAGACCATACTATCTAGGTTTTGAATCCGGTGTCATTAGGACCCTACACTGTGGAAGCTGTTCTACTTACCAAAGGTAGAAATAAGACTCATCTCATGTTGGAACATGGTTAAGGGATATGAAGGGCTTTGTGTAGTCTAGTCTCATACTACAAGTAAAGCTACTACCACAAGCGTATCCACTTGGTACTTTGCCTTGTTTCTCATAGAGTAAATCATTCCCTTGGTGTATTAGAGAAGGTACCATTACTAAGTCCTACTAACTCGTAATACTTTTTCCAAGTATAGCTCTTATAACTTACTTAGAGATGGTTTCATGCCGTTTTGGCAACCTATCCCTAAGTCCATCATTCCACTCAAGAAAGGCACCATTATGCTCTACCAATCAATGCTTCCATGAACATTCTTTTCATATTCAAGGCTTCACATACATAATCTTCTTTTCATATTATAGATTTCACATACATAACCTTCTTTTAATATTCAATGTTCCATATAAGTCTTTCATAGAAGGGCACCTAGTTTGGTCTCTGGTCCTAGACTTCCATTCATCATTCGTTCATACACATACATGACAAGGGTGACAAAGCCTACCAAGTCACGAGATCACCTTCACGTAGCTTTCATATATCAAGAAGAGGGACCTAAGTCTATAAATCAAGACACAACATTCATTCTATAAGTACACTTCTTAGTCCTTAATTATCACATAACATCATTAGTGAAGAATCATAACATTATAGCACCCATACAAGATCATATATACATCGCATGAGTACTTAACTTTATACCTTCACATTATACAAGATCATATTTATATCACATTCATATAATCCATAACATCTTATACATAACCACATTACTTCTCATAATGAACTTCACATTAACCCTAGCATGAGACTGCTACAAACTTAATAATGCTTACAAGGTCATGATCATAATCATATAAAACACACAAGCACCTCCACGATAAGTGGACCATACCAATAAATAGAAATTCTATAAAAATTCTTCATTAATATTGGAATTAGGTCAACTTACCTTCTTAAAATAGACAAGATGACCATCTTAACCTTTAGCTTCCATTGAGATTTTTGAAGAGAACTTTGAGAGGGAAGGGTTTTGATTTAGGTGTTAGGGTTTAAAAGAGGGTTTAATCACTTTAATACTTAAAATACCCAAATATACCTAAAACAACCGTCCATATGTTTTACAATACTTGGGGTGATTTACCGTATCACTCCAAGCTTGGCCAAAATGTTGTAAGAAATTAGGCCCTTAACGATGCCCACCACTTACTTGTCGTTGTTTGATTGACACCTTTCAGTGAGGGTCTGTCGTTTGGGTCAGAGACCCAAAATGTACAGGCTTTGCATGTCCAATCGATACCCAAGGTTTACGGGTCGTCGTTTGAATGACTAGTCGTCCCTTGTGGCTGTCCTTTGGCACTACCTGGCTGCTATCTAGGCTTTGATATGGGGTCCTCTTCTAGGGTCCCTACTGGGTCCTAGGTGGAGGCGTACTGGGACATTAAACCCCTAAACATGATCATATAGGTCTTAGTGTCCCCTCCAATAAATTTAGACACCAAACAACTCATGAAACGTGCAAAGTCACACTAGAACACACACAAGCACATAGACGTCTAGTCATTCAATGTCTTAGTCGTTCCTTGATGTTTGACTTTAAACTCAACCGCCCTGACTTAAAAATACATTTTCATACTAAATTTAACTAGTTATCAACCCTTAAAATACATGCGAAGATCTATTTTAACCTAGTTCATTTTGAGGGTCATTACAGTAGAGTTCAAATTAGAGTTGAGTCATTAAAGTCTTGAGCTTTAGGAAACTCACCTCACACTCGTCATACAACTTTAAAGTCACTTCCTTTTAGGTCAATCTAGTTATCGTGGATGTAATTGAAGAGAACTCACTTACAAATCATCAATACTAACCAGAAAGGCTTAAACCCTCAAATTCAGTAACTAAAGCAAGTCTGACCCAATCACGACCTGCTTCAATCTTATTAAGATCAAACATTACCTTCCTTGTACACTACATTTCCCATGAGTTCCTCTGAACTAATAAGAATCTCACACTTTGAAAACATTGCATATAGTTTCTTCACCTTTAGAATCCCTAGCACAATCCTCAAATGATGCTCATGTTCCTCTTTACTAAAAGAGTATATCAATATATCATTTATAAAGACAATGACAAAGGAATCCAAGTACAACCTCAAAACTCTAGTCATCAAATCTAGAAAAGTTAATGGGGAATTTGTCAATCGAAAAGACATTACTAGAAAATCATAATGGCCATAACGTGTTCGGAATTTTGTCTTCTACATATCTTCCATAAAATTTATTCAATGATCACATGATCTCAAGTCAATCTTGGAGAAGACTGAAGCACTATAATTGATTAGATAAATCATCAATGTAAGGTATTGGGTACTTATTTCCGATGGTAAACTTGTTCAACTGTCGATAGTTGATACACATATTCATGGATACATTGTTCTTTTTGACAAATAAAATGAGAGAAAATCAAGGAGATAGACCCAGCCTCATAAAACACATGCTGAACAAACCCTTCAACTGCTCCCTTAACTCTTTCAATTTAGTCGGCACCATACGATAACGAGGAATTGAAATAGGTGACTGCGTGGTTCTACATAAATACAAAGGTTAATAGAATGGTCACTCTTAAGACCTGGTAAATATTTTGGAAATACCTTTGAAAATTCACTCGCCATTGGAATAGGCTCAAGCTTATGCGTCTACACTAGCATCTAAAATGTGCACCAAGTAAGCAAAACTCCTCTCTTTACAAAGTGACAAGGCGTAACAAATTATATTACCCTTTGAGGAATGTGATTAAGAAAACCTCTCCATTCTACTATATAAATTCTTGGAATAGCTAATATAACAGTTTTTGCATTGAAATTTTTAATTGCGTGCTAAGGATATAATAAATCCATACCAAGAATTGCACAAAAATATACAATATCTAAGATCTTTAAATTGGAATGAGTATCACATCCCATCAATATATTATTGATAGTAGATACACCTAATCTACCACTACATAATCCCAAACATGAATACAAATATATACTGGAAAATAAGAGACTCACATAATATATCTAGAGTGGATGATATACCTTAAGTTTTCGGTATGTCAAATGCATTTCACTTAAGAGTTGTGTATGTCTAGAGACTTTTTGTATTAGTTTTGATAATTTTGTATCATGTTTTGCAGGAAACATGTTTTGTCGTGTAACTAAAGAGACAACTGAAAAAGTGTAGAAAAGGGCATCCACTGAGGCAATCGACGGATCATAGATCCATTGACGCCCCGTAGATGGATATCGTAGTTGGGAAGACCAGGCAATGGATGAAATTAGGGATATATGACTAAGTGTGGAACCAAAGCGAGCATTGACGATCTGTATATTGATTGATAAATCATACTATTAAATCGTAAAATGAGACAGTGAGGGTTTTAATACCTGATTTTTGAAGATTCTTACTATGGAGTCATAGAGGGGAATTGATGGAACTTTGATTAATTGACGGACCATACTGGTTGTCTATCGTTTGATTCATAGATGTTTGATTTTTATGTTAAAATATTTTATAAGTCCTAATTGACGGAAGGGACTTACTAACTCGTATATTGAAGATGCGTGCCTGAACAAATTTTCCTTATTTTGTTTCCTTGCTAATCAGGACATTGTTTTCTAAAATAGGTTATGTAAACCTCGTTTTTGGGGTTGCCTTCCATTGTTATTGTAACACCCCGTATTCTAGTGTACTAGTTCTATGTATATGTTGCTTAAATATTTACTTGTGGTATAGTTATGGACTCGATTTCTTATGTGAATGGTGACAATAAAATATATTTAAAGTTATAAACCCAATGCCTTCTAACATATATACGAATTATTGAACGTGGAAACAATTTGAACTGGAGATAATAAAAGGTGGTATTCGATATAAAAGTTAAATTGGTCAAGTGTGTATTTATGCTTGACTAAAAACTATGCTAGTAGGTGACAAGTAGGTGATGAACCTACTTTAGAATTAGTGAACTGGATTTTAAGTGAAAAAGGGCAAGTAGGTGATGCACCTACTTAGAATTAGTGGACTGAATTTTAAGTTAAAATGAGAAAGTAGGTGGAATGGCCTGTATTATGTATATGATAGTTCTATTCATGTTATATTTGACATATACTTATAGTATAGGTGAGGGATCATGTTTCTTATATGATTAGTGTTAGTTTAAACTAGCTCGCAAGGTGATGTAATGCCTTGCACGTTTCAGCATGTGTATTGGAAGTTAACTCTGACAGAAAGTATTTAGGTAAATATAGTAAGTAGTAATTGAGCTTAAAATTGAAAGCTAAGTGCTAAGTTGAAGAAAAGGGATTAACATTCAGAAATAAAAATAAAATAATTGAGCTGCTTGCTTGGCTTAATTAAGCTAGCAGCTGCATCACCTACTTGAGCTATAATATAGTTAAAGGGACAAAGTTTGATGGACCTGATTTAGGATTATATTAATGGGTTTAGTGGAAGACCAAACATATTAAAAGGAAAAAAAAATGAAAGAAAGCCTAGCAGCCAAATCTGCGAATAAGCCCAATATGGATAAACCCCAACTGAAACCAAATAGGCGCATCACCTGCTAACACTAATTTTTACCATGTAATTGGGCCAAGGGTGTACCAGTAAGCAGCATTAATCTGACCCAAGTTGAATAAAAGAACAAATAAAACATGGACAGCCAAAACCCAATTATCAATAGTCAAAAAATGCCCAAGTTAAAAGGCCAAATAGGTGGGTCACCAACTTGACAATATATGGCCCAAAATTGGCTAAGAAAGTCGGCCATAACACTTCCCTTTTAAAAGGATAAAGATTAAGTCTTTTTACTAATTTTAAACTTGCAAAATTTTCAAATTCCTTAAGTTTCTTTCTTGGTATCTTGGATTCAACAAGCAACCCTAAAACACCTTAGTATTCTTGAGTATTGTCTCATTTTCAAGTAAAAGATTGAAGGAGAGTTTGAATTCTTGACGTACAAGTTTAGAGGATAAATTTCAAGAATTAATATTAGCACACAAAAAGGAAGTCTGAATCGTGATAACGGTATTTGTCAGAAAATAAGGTATGTAAGGCTATTCTATTCCATACTTATTTACATGAAATTTGACATCTGTAATTAATATCAATGAACTGAATCTCCTAAGTTCTATTCCTAGTAAAAGAAATAATAGCAATGTATTGAATCCAAATAGCTAATTAGCAATGTGTTGAATCCAAATAGCTAATTATATCCCTCCCCCATCCTTAGTACATAGAACTACTTCATTATATGTTCACTACTCTATACTTGTGTAATTATCCTCCTTATGCTATTATAGAAATGGTTTTTTCATAAGAAAGTTTGGTGAATCCTTCTCCTAGTCAATTGAAGTCAATTGTGTCATTAAGCTCTTAAAGTAATGAATTGATGTTACATAGCTCCTGATGTCATTGTTACTGCCTCAAAGTACTATTTTATGTCTTCTGCTACTGGTTTATATTTCCATATCTTCAAGATTATAATGACCACCAAAACAACATCTCAAAAGAGTTATGATTATCCAAAGAACAATCCCAAAAGAATAATGAACTAAATAACACCAATCTCAAAGATTAAAGAATCTAAGTGAATATTTTTTGTATAATTACAGGTGCCAACTTAGGGGCGAAAGCCTAGCACGGGTCGATCCTTACGAGTATATAAGGGTGGAAGCTCAGGGGCGAAAGCCTAGCATGGGCTGATCCCAAATTGTGTAATTATGATGACCGCATCTCCGGGGTTGAAATGCCTAGCATAGGTCATCCTCTTCTACCACTGATCAGCTGGTCACTTGTATCACATTCCCTACAATGATTATAAAGTACAGAAAAGTAAAGGAAAGAATGTAACTTAAATCATCTCACAAGAGTAAATAAAGGTTGCCTTCTCTCCTTATCTATGCACTCATATGTTGGTATTTGATTTCATTTGAGCCCTTGTATTATATATGCTATTGCCTTACATATTAAGTACAATTTTTTTTGTACTGATATCCCTTGTGGGGGACGCTGCATTTCATGCTATAGGCACAGGTACTCCAGCTATTAGACCTCCTCTTTAGGAGAACACGACACTCAACTACTTTTGGTGAGCTCCAGGTTGATTAGGAGCTTAACTGAGTCCTTGGTAAATTCATTTTTGTATTGTGTCGTAGTTAAGGGTAAGGAGGGGTATGTCCTAACCTACTCTAGGTCTTCTATCTTCTTAGAGGCTTTGTAGACGTATGTACATAGTTCAGTGGTGGCCTCAACTGCGAAGTCTTGTATATAACTTTTGAGTCTACTTATGTTAATTTTTATCTTTGCGTCCTATGTGAACTTGTCACGATTGTTATAGTTATATGCTTAGTAAAAACAGGTTACAAGTTGGTTCTATTGCGCCTTTAGGGCATCGGGTGCCTGTCCTTCTTAATGGCATTTGAGGCGTGACAAAAGTGGTATCAGAGCAGGTTATCCTAGGGAGTCTACAAAGTCGTGTCTGTGCAGAGTCTTGCTTATGGATGTGTCGTGCACCACATCTATAAACATGAGGCTACAAGACATGTAGGATTTGCCTAATTTATTTCATTCCTTAAATCGTGCGATAGAACCAACGTTGTAGGTATATCATATTTAATTTCTAAATTATTTTATTATAGTGAAGATGCCGGTTACGAGAAAGAGTAAAAGTACTGGTAAGCGAGCAGATGTGGCTGCCCAAGAAGGGACCATCTATCCACCACCTAACCAAGCTGTTCAAAGTGAGTCTCAAGATGAGTGTCTGTCATAGACTTCCCTGATTCCTCCATCTCCAGAAGATCTAATGAGGGAAGATGAACCTTAGGAACCCCCTACTAATGCTACCGAGCAATATTTGAGGAATGCAGTCCAACTATTACCTAGTATAGTTGCTGGTCATGGCCAAAGGCAAGAAGGTCCAGTTAAAGGTAGTAATGGTATAGATAGAGTAGCTGGAACGCGGAAACGTGATTTTCTTAACTTGGACTCTCCATCATACCAGGTCAGATCCTAATGAATATCTGTAAGACTTTATATATTAAATCAAACACACTTTGGATAATATCCATAAGACTTTATGCATGTAAGTGGTAAAGAAGCACTTGAGCTAGCTGCATACATAATAAAGTGTGTGGCTATATTGTGATATGAAGCTTGGAACAAATCTAGGAGATCAAATGCACCTTCGGCTACGTGGAAGGAGTTAAAAAAGGCATTCCTTGATTATTATCTGCCATTGGAGATCTGAGAGGTCCGTGCAGATCAGTTCTTAAATCTCCGCCAAGGATATATGAGCGTGAGTGAGTATAGTCAATTTAATTCCTTGGCCAGGTATGCTCCTAATGTAGTAGGTACTATGGAGGATAGAATTCATCTATTTGTGGATTTATTAGATTTAAATCTGGTTAGATACTTTACAATTGATTTGTTGAATAAAGATATAGATATAGCAAGGATGCAAGATTTTGCTCATAACTCGGAGGAACAAAATCAAAGAAGGACACAAGAGTCAGAAATAGAGAATTCTAAGAGGTCCAGATCCATGGGGAAGTTTACACCATCCAAAGGTGAGTTTAGGTCTCGCTTCTCTAACAGACCACCTAGGCCATCATCTTTCTACTCTACACTAGTGCTCCACCACGGTTCCAAGGTTTTAGAGGAAATCAGGTTGGGCAAAGAATTAAAAGCCAAGGCTCAGAAATAGCGTGTGATCAAGAGCAAGGAAATACGAGCTAATCAAGGCCTCCTTGAGATAATTGTAAGAAGCGTGGGAGGAATCATCTAGGTGCATACAGGCTTGGGATTGATGTTTATTTTTTGTTTTGCACACCAGGGAATATGATGAGAAATTTCCCTCATAGGGCCGTGGGTGGTGTTGCACAGCCAAGTAGATTGATAAAAGTACCATAATTATACGAAATAAAATCAGATTGATAAAAGTACCATGTGAAATCTTTGGTTATTCCCCTTCCTCGATCCCTATCCCATAGGTACAGTGTTTGAATCAATAGAGAACCTTTTCTTCTATATGAATCCATATTATTCCATTCCAAATCCTTCCAGATACCTCCCAAGGAAAATCTCTAATATGGATCCCAAATTGACGGGTTAGTGTGAGATTATCCATGAGGTTATGCACTCTTTGAATAGGAATCTGTTTTCTGAAAGATCCTGGCTTTCGTACTTTGGTGGGTCTCTGAGATCCTTTCGATGACCTATGTTGCATCGACCTCATCAACACCTTCTTTAGGTAGGGAACTACAAATGCCTATAGGTCGTGGTAGAGGAGATAGATGAGAAGCTAGTTCAAATGGAGTTCAGAATCACACATATGCACTAGGGCATCAGCAAAATTCAGAAGCCTCTTCCAATGTGGTTACAAGTACATTGTCCATCTTTTCACATATTGTATATGCATTAACTGATCTGGGGTCTACACAATCATATGTTACAGCGTTGATTGCTGGAAAGTTCAAAAGAACACCATAATTATTAGTGAAGCCATTCGAAGTTTCTACACCAATTGACGAGTCTATTATAGCTAGAAGGTTTATCGTAATTACATTGTAACTGTTTGTGATCGCGATACATTGGCTGATATTGTTGAGATAGACATGGTAGATTTTGTTGTTACAATGGGTATGGATTGGTTAGCTTCTTGTTATGCCACAGTATATTTCCAAACTAAGATAGTGCATTTCCAGTTTCCAAAAGAGGTAGCCCTCGAATGGAAAGGTAATACTGAGGTGCCAGGAGGTAAATTTATTTCTTATCTTAAGGCAATGAAGATGATTTCTAAAGGATACATATGCCATCTGGTTAGAGTGAAAAATGTAGATGCGGGAGCCACCAACCCTTCAATCCATTCCGGTGGTAAATGAACTTCCAGATGTATTTCCTGAAGATCTTCCAGGTTTGGCTTCAGAATGAGAAGTAGAGTTTGGTATTGATGTGCTTCCAGATACTCAGCCTATCTCAACTCCTTCGTATAGAACGACTTTGGAAGAATTACGGGAGTTGAAAGAGCAATTAAAATACGTATTGGAAAAATGATTTATAAGGCCTAGTGCGTCCCCGTGAGGAGCACCAATTTTATTTGTACGCAAAAATGATGGCTCATTAAGAATGTGTATCAACTACCGGCAATTGAATAAGGTAATGATTAAGAACAAATATCCCCTCCTATAATTGATGATTAGTTTGATCAGTTACAAGGTTCTAGGTGTTTGTCAAAGATCAACATAAGGTTAGGTTATCACTAAGTGAGGGTCAAGCACAAAGATATACCCAATACAACTTTCCAAACATGGTATGGTCATTTTGAGTTCTTAGTCATGTCATTCGGGCTAACAAATGCACCAACAGCTTTTATAGACTTGATGAATAGAGTCTCCATGTGATTTCTAGATGTGTTCGTGAAACTCTTCATAGATTACATTTTGGTGTATTCAAGATCGGAAGAGGATCATGCTAATCACTTACGAAAGATTTTACAAATTCTCTGTGATCGTAAATTGTATGCAAAGTTCTCTAAATGTGAGTTCTTGTTGAAATTTGTAGCATTCCTAGGTCATGTTGTATCCAATGAAGGAATAATATGTGATAAACAGATGATAAAAGCTGTAAAAAGATGGCCAAGACTTACAACGCCTACAGAGATCCGTAGTTTCTTGGATTGGCAGGTTATTACATAAGGTTTGTTGAAGGATTCTCTTCCATTGCTGCACCCTTAACAATGCTAACACGCAAGGAAACCATGTTTTAGTGGATCGATTAGTGTTAAAGAAGATTCCAAGAGTTGAAGATCAAATTAACATCTACACCTGTATTAGTACTTCCAGAAGGCACGGAAGGCTATGCAGTATATTGTGATGCTTCAGGAGTGGGCTTAGGTCCTGTATTTATGCAGCATGGTAAATTTATGTCTTATGGCTCAAGGAAGTTGTGGACACATGAGAAAAATTATCCAACCCATGATGTAGAGCCGACAACAGTTTTTTTTGCTTTGAAGATATGGCGCAACTACTTGTATGGAGTTCATGTTGACATATACACTAATCACAAAATCTTGCAATATATTTTAAAGCAAAACTACTTAAATTTGAGGCAGTGAAGGTGGCTGGAGATATTAAAAGATTATCACATTGACATTTATATCATCTCGGTAAAGCTAATGTAGTAGCTGATGCTTTAAGCCGTAAAATAAGGGCAAGAACTTATGGGAATTCTGTGGAAAGACAAGGAATGACTAAGGATCTGTGCCAACTAGAGAACTTGGGCGTTCACCTTCTTGAATCTCAAGATGAAGGGGTTATTGTGGCAAATGACGAAGAATCCTCATTAGTAGTGGATGTTAAGGAGATGTAGTACACTGATCTATTTCTTTTACAACTTAAGGAGAATGTACTACTTGGTATGACAAAGGCATTTGAGCTTACGCGAGATGGAGTACTTCGATGTTAAAACAGATTGTGTGTACCTAATGTAGATGAACTAAGAAAGAGGATCATGATGCAAGCAAATCATTGAAGATAATCTGTTCATCCGGGGTCAACTAAAATGTATCATGAGTTAAAAGAAATGTGTCGGTGGGGGGACATGAAGAAGAACATTGCAAAATTTGTGGCTTGGTGTCTAAATTGCCAAAAGTTAAAAGTAGAACACCAAAAGCACTAAGGTTACATGCAGCGTATAAAACTTCCAATTTGGTAATGGGACATGATCAACATGGATTTTGCCACTGGTTTGCCTCGCTCAATCTAGAAGTTTGACTCCATATGGGTAATAGTTGACAGACTTACCAAAGTAGCACACTTCTTGCCGGTGAAGACTACTTATACAGTGAAAGAGTATGTGAGGTTGTACATTAAAGAGATAGTTTGACTACATGGAGTTCCAATCTCTATAATATGTGATAGATGAGATCAATTCACTGCAAATTTTAGGAAGTCGTTTTAAAAGAGTTTGGGAACACAAGTGAATCTAAGTACAGCCTTTTACCCTCAAACGGATAGTAAGGCAGAACGTACAATTCAGACACTTGGGGATGTGCTGCAAGCTTTTATATTAGTTTTCCAGGGTAGATGGGATGATCACCTACCAGTTGCTGAATTCGCTTATAACAATAGCTACCATTCAAGAATTAAAATAGCACAATATGAAATTTTATATGGCCGAAAGTGTAGATAAACCAATTGGATGGTTCGAAACAGGTGAAACAACCTTATTTAGGCCTAATGTTGTGCATCACTCTATGGAGAAAGTCAAAGTGATACAACAACGGCTAGAAACAACTCAAAGTCGACATAAATCATGTGTGGATATTAGAAGGAGATGACCAGAATTTTCTATAGGGGATTGGGTGTTCTTGAAGGTGTAATAAAAGGGGTAATGAGGTCTAGTAAAAAGGTAAAGTTGAGTCCATACTATATAGGGACGTATAAGATTATTGGAAAAGAAGGCCAAGTAGCATATGAGTTGGAGCTACCACAAAAGCTCATGTCTTAATGCATCAAAAATGCATAGGTGACCTATATTACTCCTACTGAAGATGTACAAGTTGCGGGAGATCTCACTTATGAAGAAGTACTCATTGATATTCTGGATCGACAAGTTAGGAAGTTAAAAAATAAAGAAGTAGCTTCAGTAAAAGTAATATGGGGAAACCAACAAATAGAAGAAGTTACATGTGAAGCGGAAGAAGCAATTAAATTGAAGTATCCTCATCTTTTCCACACTTGTGATAGCGATCAAAATGTTAGTGGAGGCGTTGACAAGTAAGTATAATTATATATGTTCAACCTAACTGAGGCTTGACCTTGTTTAGGCTGGACAACCTAACTAACATTTGCAGAAGAGTGTTTCGGGGGGGGGGGAAGGATGTAACGGCTTGTATTATGAGATTTATACTGTAGGTGAGGGATCATGTTTCTTATAAGATTAGTGTTGGTTTAAACTAGCTCGGAAGGTGATGTAATGCCTTGTATGTTTCAGCATGTGTATCGCAAAAGTATTTAAGTAAATATAGTAAGTGGTAATTGATCTTAAAATTGAAGGAAAGGGATTAGCATTCAGAAATTAAAATTAAATAATTGAGTTGCTTGCTTGGCTTAATTAATCTAGCAGCTGCATCACCTACTTGAGCTATAATATAGTTAAAGGGCCCAAGTTTGATTTACCAGATTTAGGCCTATATTAATGGTCTCACTCGAAGTGCAAACCTATTAAATGGAAATAAAAATGAAAGAAAGCCTATCAGCCAAATCTGCCAATTGGCCCAATATGGATAAAGTCCAACTGAAACCAAGTAGGTGGATCACCTACTAACACATTTTGTTACCATGTAATTGGGTCAAGTGTGTACCACCTACTTGCATTAAAATGGGCCAAGTTGAATAAAAGAACAAAGATAAAATGGACAGCCAAGGCCTGATAATCTTAATTCCAAAAAGTCCCAAGTTAAAAGGCCAAGTAGTTGGGTCACCTACTTGACAATATATGGCCCAAAATTGGCCAAGAAATTCGGCCATGTCAACTCCCTTTTAAAAGGATAAATATCAAGTATTCTTCTTCATTTTAAACTTGCAAAATATTCAGAATCTTTAAGTTTCATTCTTGGTCTTTCTTGGCTTCAACAAGCAGCCCTTAAACACCTTAGGGTTCTTGAGTATTGTCTCATTTTCAAGTAAAAGTTTGAAGAAGAGTTTGAATTCTTGAACTACAAGTTTAGAGGATAAATTTCAAGAATTAAGATTAGCACCCAAAAAGGAAGGCTGAATGATGATAGCGATATTGGTCAGAAAATAAGGTATGTAAGGCTATTAGATTCCATACTCCTTGGCATGAAATCTGACAAATGTAATTAATATCAATTAAGTGAATCTTTTAAGATATATTCCTAGTAAAAGAAACTATAGTAGTGTACTGACTCCAAATAGCTAATTATATCCCCCCTCCCCCATCCTAGGTACATAGAACTACTTCATTATATGTTAACTTCTCTATACTTATCCCCCTTGGGTATTTGCAAAAGAAAGTTTGGTGAATCCTTTTCCTAGTCAATTAAAGTCAATTGTGTCACTAAGCTCTTAAAATAATCTGTTGATGTTACATAGATCCTTATGTCATTGTTACTGCCTCAAAGTATTATTTTCATGTCTTCTGCTACTGGTTTGTATTTCCATATCTCCAAGATGATTATGACCACCGAAACAACATATCAAAAGAGTTATAATTATCTAAAGATTAATCCCAAAAGAGTTTTGAATTGATAAACAACAATCTGAAGGATTAAAGAATCTAAATGAATTTTTTTTATATAATTACGGGTGGCAGCTTAGGGGCGAAAGCCTAGTATGGGTCAATCTCTATTGGTATAGAAGGGTGGCTGCTCAGGGGTGAAAGCCTAGCATGGAACGATATGAAATTGTGTAATTATGAGTACTGCATCCCAGGGGTTAAAATGTCTAGCACGGGTCATCCTCTTCTACTACTGATCAACTGGTCACTTGTATCATATGCCCTACAAAGATTATAACATACAAAAAATGTTACTTACATCATCTCACAAGAGTAAATAAAGGTGGTCTTCTCTCCTGATCTATATACTCATATGTTGTTACTTAAATTCATTTGATGCCACGAATTACATATGCTATTGACTTACATATTCATTACCTTTTTTTGTACTGACATTCCTCACGAGGGACATTACATTTCATGCTACAGGCACGAGTATTCATGCTGTAGGCTACGATGATCCGTATAGATCTCACACTTAACCCCATATAAATAGTGTCTCCATTGCTTTAATGCAAACACCACCGCAGCCAATTCCAAATCGTGGGTCGGATAGTTATGTTCATGCACCTTTAGTTGCCTTGAAGCATAAGCAATCACACTCTTCTCTTGCATTAGTACTGCACCCAAACCAGAATAGGATGCATCACAATAAACAATGAAGTTCTTACCCTCTACTGGCAAGGTAAGGATAGGTGCGGTAGTCAACAAGGTCTTGAGCTTCTGAAAGCTTTCCTCACATTCGTCCGACCATACAAATGGAACATTCTGCTTAGTCAAGTTCGTCAATTGGGAAGCAATAGAAGAGAATCCCTTGACAAATCGGCGGTAGTAGCTAGCTAACCCAACAAAGCTCCTTATTTCTGACACGTTAGTGGGTCTTACCCAATTCTTCACTGTCTCAATCTTAGAAGGATCCACCATCACTCCATCCTTAGAAACCACGTGTGCCAAGAAGGACACTGCATCTAGCCAAAACTCACATTTAGAGAACTTGGCATAAAGCTTCTTCTCCCTCAACATTTCCAATACCATTCTCAAATGCTCTTCATGTTCCTTCTTGCTCTTTGAGTATACCAATATATCATCAATAAATACGATCACGAAGAGGTCCAAATATGGCTTAAAAATCCCGTTCATCAAGCTCATGAACGCAGCAGGGGCATTCGTAAGACCAAAGGACATCACTACAAATTCGTAATGCCCATACCTCGTTCGAAAAGCAGTCTTTGGCACATCCGTTGCCCGTATTTTCAATTGATGATAATCGGATCTCAAGTCAATCTTAGAGAAGACACAAGCACCTTGTAACTGATAGAAAAAGTCATTAATGTGGGGAAGAGGATACTTGTTCTTTATGGTTACCTTGTTTAGTTGTCTGTAGTCTATACACATTCGAAAACTCCCATCCTTCTTCTTTACAAACAAAACCGGAGCACCCCAAGGGGATGCACTTGGTCTAATGAAGCCTTTCTTCAATAATTCTTGAAGTTGTGACTTTAACTCTCTTAACTCCGCGGGAGCCATTCTATAAGGGGGTATAGAGATGGGACAAGTACCGGGTTCAAGATCAATACAGAAGTCAATATCCCTATCCGGTGGCATACCAGGAAGATCTGCAGGGAACACATCCAAAAACTCACGAACTACTGAAACCGACTCAATCGAAGGTACTTGGGTAGTGTCATCCTTGAGATGTGCCAAGAACGCTAAACACCCTTTACTAATCATTTTCTTAGCACGAAGAAAGGAGACGATGCGGACCGGATTGGAAGTGTAGTCACCCTCCCACACTAACGGGTCTGTCCCAGGCTTGGCTAACGTCACCGTTTTAGCATTACAATCCAAGATTGCAAATTGCGGAGAAAGCCAAGTCATACCCAGAATCACATCAAAATCGTCCATTTCTAAGATAACCAAATCTACATAGGTGTTGCTCCCCACAAAGTTCACCAACCAAGACCTATACACCTTTTCAACTACCACAGACTCACCTACCGAAGTAGAAACACGAATAGGCATATCAAGTAATTCACAATGTAAATTTAGACCATTAGCAAATGAGGAAGATACATAAGAAAACGTGGATCTAGGATCAAACAATACAGAAGCCATGCAATCAAAAACCAGAAGACTACCTGTGATGACAGCATCAGATGCCTCCGCTTCAGACCGCCAGGGAAAGCGTAACAATGGGCCCTATCGTTCGTCTGTCCGTTGCCCCTACCATGTTGTGATGTAGTGGCCCCAGTTTGCCCATTACCTCTATCGTTCTGGTGACCACCATTACCTCGACCACCACGTCCTCCAAAATAACGGCCTCTACCATGACCACCTCTACCTCTAGCTATTGGGGGTCTATAACTTGGTCTGGGACAATTTCTCCTAATATTTCCAATCTCCCCACATCCATAACATTCTTTGGAGTCGATCATATGCCCCTCGGAGAAGTGTTGACCGGTCTGAGGTGGTCCCCCAACTACAGTCTGTAGTGAAGACTGAATTGGTCGGACTGAGTAACTTCCCGAACCCTGTCCTCTAGTGTAAGAACCATTAAACTCACCTCCCTTTCGAAGCCTTTTTGATGTCGATGTTGTGGTGAAGTCGTCTGGCTTCACTCCTTCCACTTCTATAACAAAGTCTACCACCTCTTGGAAGGATTTTGCCGTTGCCGCTATCTGTAAGGCCGAAATCCGCAATTCTGACCTCAACCCCTTCACAAACCGGCGAATTCGCTCTTGGGGACTGAAACATAATTGAGTGGCATATCTGGATAGTGCACGGAACTTAGCCTCATAAGCATTAACCGACATCCTACCTTGCTCTAGGCTCAGGAACTCATCCCTTTTCCTATCCCTCAAAGTCCGGGGGATATACTTCTCCATAAACAAGCTAGAGAATGAGGCCCAAGTCATAGGTGGTGCCTCTATTGGGTGACACTCAATATGTGACCGCCACCACATTTCGGCGTTCCCTTGAAACTGATAAGTCACAAACTCAACACCAAACCGTTCTACTATACCTATCTTGTGTAGTAGCTCGTGACAGTCAAGCAGAAAATCATAAGCATCCTCCGATTCAGCACCCTTGAAGACTGGAGGTTTCAATTTCAAGAACTTACTGAAAAGTTCATGCTGATCATTTGTCATTATAGGCCCAGTAGTCAGACATGGAAACGTGCCTATTTCCAATGGAACATCCATGCGGGGAGCCATAGTAGCCGCGTGTTGTACCTCCGGAGCCTGAGGTGCTGGTGCAGAGAACACTGGGGGTGTCTGGCCCTGATCAGACAACCCACTGAGATAGGCGAGAACCTGATTGATCATCTCTGGGGTAGGTTGGGGTGGCATTTCCTCATTTTGCACTTGTTCAGTTTCCCCATCCTCCCCTTCTCTTATTACCTCCTCAGTCAGTGGAGGAGTCACTGCCCTAGTATCAGATGGGCTAGGTGCTCGTCCTCTTCCCCTAGAGGACGTCCTCCCACGACCTCTACCACGGCCTCTTGCCGTTGTTCTTCCTCGAGCCACAGCCCCAAGGGCTGGCTCAGTTGTTTCTTGTCTGGCCGGTGTCGCTGCTGGCGCGGTCGTTGCTCTAGTTCTAACCATCTGCGAAATAGAGTGAAGATGGTCAGATACCAATTTGTATCACCTAGATACCAATTGGATCCAAGTAATAGCACGAAAGAAAGAATGAAAGAGTGAAATTTTCCTAAAGTCTTATAGCCTCTCAAGGAAAAGTAAAGACGTCCCCCTACCGTCCCTTAAGACTCTACTAGACCTGTTCTTGTGTGATGAGACCAACGAACCTAATGCTCTGATACCTAGTTTGTCACGACCCAAATCGGGTTGCGACTGGTACCCACACTTACCCTTCTATGTGAGCGAACCAACCAATCTAAACCTTAACATTTCAATGTAATAACAACAGAAAATAATGCGGAAGACTTAAACTCATTAATAAAACCAATTCAATAACTATCAATATTCAACATCTATTATTCCCGAAACCTGGAAGTCATCATCACAAGAACATCTACTTTAAACTACTAATTCTAAGAGTTTCTAAGAAGCTAAAAATACATAATAATAATAATAATAATAATTATTATTATTATTATTATAAAAATAGTAATAATAATAATAAAAATAATAATAATAGTAATAATAACAATAATAATAACAATAATAATAAATTAAATTATAAATATGATAGGATAACGAGTCACCTTTTTGAAGATAAATTATTTTTGCACTCGCAAAAATATAGCATGAAGTGTGATGTGGCTCTCTAATTATTGCAAGAAACTCACATTAATAACACCACTCTTGAGTCTTGATAAAGAATAACAAGAAAAGTGAATTAAAAGTTGTTAATACTAAGACATGAAAAACATGAAGTAGAGAGCTCACATGTAGTGTATGACTGAAATATTCATGTGAATGTTAAGTTTACTTGTGTTTTATATAAGTTATATAAATCTCAAACGTGAAGAAACCACTCAATTCAAAACAATGACAACATCTAAAATTTCTCCTCCAAAATATTTACAAGAGTTTTCAAGTGAAGAGTGGAAGAAATTTCTCTCTACCCTACCTAAAGAAAAAGGATGGATGGAATCAACTATCTACAATTATCAAGGTTTTTGGTCATCATCAAGAGCAACTCAAGGTGTGATGGCATGTCAAAAACAATTTCAAGCTCAAGATGATGATATCATACTAGTTACAACTCCAAAATCAGGAACTGTTTGGTTAAAATCACTTTTATTTGCATTAGTAAATCGAAAGAGCAATCCTATTTTTGAACAAGATCACCCTTTACTGGTCAAGAACCCTCATGACCTCGTTTTGTTCTTGGAACTTGATCTATATGTTGATGGCCAAGTTCCTGATTTTTCCTTGTTTACTTCACCTAGACTCATGGCAACTCATGTGCCCTTTGCTTCATTGCCAAAATCAGTCCGGAACTCAAGAACCAAAATTGTTTACTTATGTAGGAATCCAAGGGACACATTTATTTCTATGTGGCAATTTGCGAATAATTTAAGACTTGACAATTACAAAGATACCAATTCCATTGAGGAAATGTTTGATCATTTTTGTAAGGGCATGAGTCTTTATGGACCATTTTGGAATCATGTGTTGGATTATTGGAGAGAGAGTTTAGAAAATCCTGATAAAGTAATTTTCTTGATGTATGAAGAAATTAAAAAGCAGCCTAAAATTCAACTTAAACGCTTGGCTGAATTCTTGGAATGTCCATTTTCAAATGAGGAAGAAAATTGTGGAGTTGTGGATGAAATATTAAGAGTGTGCAGCTTTGAAAATTTGAGAAATTTGGAGGTGAATACAAATGGAAAATTATCGGCTGGAGTGGCAAATAAAAATTTCTTTCGTCGAGGGGAAATTGGAGATTGGAAGAATTATTTTACTGTCGAGATGAAGGATAAACTCAATGAGATTATTGAACAAAAGCTTCAAGGATCTGGATTGAAATTTTCATATATTTGATTGGACATGAATATGTTATAATGTGAACAGGATGTAGTTTATTTATTTTCAAAATCAATGTAAGAGCAGTTGTGTTTGAGAGAAATGTAACAAGAACATATAACAAAAGCTCTATTGAAGCACTAATATATATTAATTAAATTGTTCATTACTCATACTTTTGCAAATTATTTATTAATTTAAATGGAATGTACCTCTAATATAAGAATAACAAATAGTAAATATTGAATATCATTTTATTTCATAAATAAATTTCTTTTAATATTTTGCTGCTATTGCCTTAAAATATTACTTTATGAAAAAGATTTTTTTACCGATTTGAAATGTATTTATTAATAGATTTAAAATATAAATATTACGATTTAAGATTTGCTGGAATTTATATTTCAGAAACAAATTGTAAACAATTAATATATGTTAGTGAAAAACTTACAAGATAATAAAATTGCAAGATTACAATTGAAAATAAAATGAAGAAATTAATCTCTTCAGGCTGAGGCGCGGATATCTCGCTCTCTTTAAGGAGATTCAAGACCACTGCAGCAAATGTTTTCACCGGTCTAGATGTAGTCCTCTTTGACTTGTCCCCTCCGGGATAAAATAGCCTTCACAAAGTATAACTCAACAACTCTGGACAAGAGTTGAGTCCAAAGCTCCACAAAAAAGAACACCTCCCTTAAACTAATAAGAACTATCTTTTAGACTAACTCTTTCACTCTTTGTTTTCTCTTGTGTTTTGTGTGTCTCTAAAACCAAATGAAGACTACCACTATTTATACTACAAGAAGTCTTCCTAGCAATGAATAAGAAGATAAGGGAGGTAGTAAATAGTGAAGATAACGGCCTTAGGAGTTTCATAGGTTACAATATGAGTTACATAGGTTAAATAAGTTACAATGTTAGTTACATAGGTTACATAAGTTACATGTGGAGTTACATAGGTTTACATAGGTTACAAAGAGTAATGGAGGAATTAAGAATGAAATACATTGATGGATAACCAATGCTAATGGATGACGTAGAAGTCATCCATTCAAATGTTCATTCTTATAACTCCAAAATAAAGTAATTTAATATGTTAAATATTAATATTAAAATGCTAATAACCTAACAATTCCCTACTCATTTTAATATTTAGATAAGAGAGTATATCAGTTGAAGGAAGACTACTATGCATAATGAAGGTGTGCTCTGCATTGAACGTCCACTTAGTGAAACAATAACTTTTACTCCAGAGTCGTAGTGGTCGCAGACTTGAACTATGACTGCTTAAGGGAAATAAAATATCACTGCTCACACATAATAATCAAGGTGTTGACATGATCTTTAACAGCCAGCACGTTATGGCCATGTACTATCCCGGTTTCATGAGTGCATTTGAGAATAAACCCCATTCTCGTAAGAAGCGACCTACTTCCACACATCACATATGTGATATCTGTCGAGAGTGCTCCTGTAAGATTAACACTACACCCATACGGGCTACAGATATTCATTAAGAGTTTTATCAACTCAACCTTCACAAACGACAGAAAATAATGCACTCACATCATAGGGAGGGGAAAAAATAGTGCATTTTTCACAACAAGTCATCATATGATTAGTTTTTCCCTTTGAACCTGGTTATAGGATCTCTAGTCCCCAGGTTGGGTTTCCTCATATATGACTCAAGAATTTGTAGGCTTCAATCCCATGCCCCTCGATGTGCTCCAGACCTTTTCTCTTGTTAAGGCCTTTGTAAGAGGATCTGATTATCACAAGATTTGACATAATCAACATTAATAGTACCATTTGTCAAATAAGATCTTACATTACTGTGTTTCCTCCTTATAGGTCTGGATTTACCGTTGTAATAATGGTTTTGAACTCTACCAATTGCAGCGGTGCTATCACAATGAATTAAAATAGGAGGAATTAGTTTTTCAAAATAAAGAATTTGAAACAATAAATCTCTTAACCAATTCGCTTCCTCACTAGCTGAAGCTAAAGCAATTAGTTCAGCCTTCATGGTAGAGTTAGAAATTATAGTTGTTTTTTTTATCTCTAACAAACAGCACCACCACCTAAAGAAAAGACATAACCAGTTGTAGAACAGGAATCACCTGACAAAATGTTCTAATCCGCATCACAAAAGCCTTCAAGTATAGCAGGATATTTTGTACAGAACAAACACCAATTTTTCGTTCCAATTAAATATCTCATAACTCTTGTTATAGCATGCCAATGTTTATTACCTGGCTTGCTTGTAAACCTGCCAAATACTCCTACTGCATATGCATTATCAGGCCTAGTGCAATCAGTCACATATCTCAAACTTCCGATTATACTAGCATATTCCTTTTGATTTATTACATCATTTTCACTTTCAACAAGAAATAAGTGAACACTTGAATCAAAAGGAGTAGCAACATGCTTGCAATCATGAAAGTTATATTTTTTCAAAATTTTCTCAAGATAATGTGACTGTTCAAGGAAAATCCCCTCCCATGTTCTTGTTTTTTTATTCCAAGAATAAAATTTCTCTCACCAAGATATTTCATATCAAAATGGCTTCTAAGAACATTTTTAGCTTCATCAATAACATTCATATTAAAGCCAAAGATCAACAAATCATCAATATATAGGCAAATGATCACATGTGAATTATTCCAAGACTTATGATATCTGCACTTATAAGACTCATTTGTTTTAAAACCATTTTCAATCATGCAGGAATCAAATTTTTCATGACATTGTTTTGGTGCCTGTATCAAGACATATAGGGATTTAGTAAGTTTACATACTTTGCTTTCTTGGCCTGCTTCAACAAAACACTCGGGTTGGTCCATATAAATTTCTTCATTTAGATCTCCATTTAGAAAAATAGTTTTTACATCCATTTGATGAATTTGCAAATAAAAAATTGCAGCCATAGAAACTAAAAGTCTAATGGATGTAATTCTTGTTACCGGAGAAAAAGTATCAAAAAATTCTAGGCCTTGTAGTTGTTTAAAACCTTTTGCAACTAGCCTAGCCTTGTATTTATCAATAGAACCATCCGGTTTCAACTTTTTCTTTAAGACCCATTTGCAACCAATTGTTTTACAATCCGGTGGTAAATCAACTAACTTCCAAGTTTTATTAGAAATTAGAGATTCCATTTCATCATTTACAGCCTCTTTCACAAAAATAGAATTATGTGAAGATAATGCTTCTTTCAAAGTTAGAGGGTCACTTTCAACATTAAACACATAAAAATCAAGACCAAAATCTTTTTCTACTCTAGCTCTTTTACTTCTTCTTAACTCAAAATCAACAACTTCTTTATTTTTTAAAGTTGAAGTAGAAGAACTAGGTAGTGACAAAATATATTTTTTTCAATCCTTTGACCCCCACTATTTTTAGTATCAAAAGGAAATTTATTTTCATGAAAAATAGCATCACCAGATTCTATAACAATATTATCTTTAAGATTAAAAAAATCTATAGGCTGTACTATTTGAAGCATAACCAAGAAAAGCACAAGTAGTAACTTTCTTACCCAACTTTGTAATCTTGGGATCCATTAGCCTCACAAAGGCTAGACAACCCCAAACTCTTAGATAACCCAAACTTCGCTTGTAACCTTTCCACAATTCAAAAGGTGTCAATTTAGACTTTTTATAAGGAACACGATTCCACACATAACAAGTAGTTAAGAAAGCTTCACCCCAAAAATTTAAAGGTGCATACCCCTTCCCCACAACAATACCTTTCTTCACTATTACATATTGATCAGATTCAATAATCTGTTTAAAGCCTGCTTTATTAAGAAGAAAACTAGACATCAAAATTTTTCTCATAGAAGGAGTATAAAGTACATCATTCAATGTTAATATCCTTCCAGAGGTAAAACACAAATTCAACATCTCCCTTTCCAAGCACTTGAGTAGTGTGAGCATCACCAAGCATGATGGTTTTGGGCTCCTCCAAATGAGTATATTTTTTAAACCAGTCTTTGTCATAACAGACATGGCGGTTTGCACCAGAATCAGCCCACCATCCATCAACATTCTCAACCATGTTTATGTCGATAATTACCGCCACAAAAGGTTCTTCGGTAACGTTTGCCTGAGGTTTAGGACCACGTTTCTGGAATCTGCAAAATCGAGCAATATGCCCACTCTTGCCACAAACAAAGCATGGTCCCTTTTCTTGAACTTGTTGATTTTGTGCTTGGTGATTTTCACCATTATTTTTGTTGAGAGGTCTACCATTATTTTTCTTGAATTTTTTCTTCTTAGGCTTTAAAGAAGTATTTTTGTGAGTTTCAGGAGTAGCATTATTCGAAGTAATTAAATTTACCTTCGATGCGATGTTGTTCTCTTCTGTTTGTAACAGTGCATCTTGGCCTCTTGCTTCTTCTTCCATGCGGATTTTCATTATCAAGCTTTCAAGAGAGGTTTCCTTTTGTTTGTGGTGCATAATATTTTGAAATTCCTTCCAAGAGGGTGGAAGTTTATCCACTATGCCCAAAAAAATAAGGTTATCTCCAATTTTAACCTCTTTGGACCTAAGTTCTCCAACAATCATCATGAAGTCTTGAGCTTCATCTACCACTAATTTGATGTCCACCATTTGGAAACAAAAAAATCTACTAGCTGCATATTTTTTCGCTCCAGCCTCTTCGGTATCATACTTACTCTGCAGTGCCTTCCAAATTTTCTTTGCACTAAAGTAAGTTCTATCATAATAATCATAAAAATTATCAGATAGACAACTAAGAAGATAATACCGACACTTATAGGAATCACCATCGTACTTTTCTACTTTCTCTAGATGAGAAATAGTTTCATCATCATTCATAGTGGTGATGTCTTCTTTATTTGGATTCTTCTCAGTTAATACATAAGAAACATTGAGAAGACTTAAGTAGAAAAGTACTTTACCCTTCCATCTCTTGAAATGGTTACCATTGAACCGAAATGGCTTGTTATGATCTCCCATCTTGACATCCGCGGTTTTTTCAATTGTAGCCATCATTGAATCTCCTTAAAATTGTTAGTAAAAAACTTACAAGATAATAAAATTGCAAGATTACAATTGAAAATAAAATGAAGAAATTAATCTCTTCACGCTGAGGCGCGGATATCTCGCTCTCTTTAAGGATATTCAAGCCCACTGCAACAAATGTTTTCACCGGTCCAGCAGTAGTCCTCTTTGACTTGTCCCCTCCAGGATATAACAACCTTCACAAAGTATAACTCAACAACTCTGGACAAGAGTTGAGTCCATATCTCCACAAAAAAGAACACCTCCCTTCAACTAATAAGAACTCTCTTTTGGACTAACTCTTTCACTCTTTGTTTTCTCGTGTATTTTGTGTGTTTCTAAAACCAAATGAAGACTACCACTATTTATACTACAAGAAGTCTTCCTAGCAATGAATAGGAAGATAATGGAGGTAGTAAATAGTGAAGATAATGACCTTAGGAGTTTCATAGGTTACAATGAGAGTTACATAGGTTATATAAGTTACAATGGGAGTTACATAGGTTACATAGGTTACAAAGAGTAATGGAGGACTTAAGAATGAAATACATTGATAGATAACCAATGCTAATGGATGATGTAGAAGTCATCCGTTCCAATGTTCATTCTTATAACTCCAAAATAAAGCAATTAAATATATCAAATATTAATTTTAAAATGCTAATAACATAACAACATAATTATAACAAACTGTAAATAATTAATGTTTAAATTGTTTTTGTTATATTCATTTAGAAAACACAAAAAAAGAAGAAGCAAGTGAACCTTTATTGGATATAAAAGCCTTAATTGCAGCATAATTACACCAAAAGCTTCCTTGAAAGATTGATATCTAAAACCTGTTGTTGGTATGAGCATTCAAAAACTACATGTAATAAAGAGAAATTCTAGCATTTAATGATTTTACAATGTATATATAGTAATTGATTCATAATTAAATAAAAATAGAGTGTACATATATTCTATTTCTACTCAAAATATGCATTGTATTTATTTTGTTACATCACTAATTTATCATTTTAACCTCTACTAAGATAACATAGAATCTTAGATGACTTCAACAAAATATCAAAAACATTGTCAAATAACATTATATTTTCTAAATTTTACATTAAATTTTTTTTATCATTACTAAAAAACCTGAATGTGGAGTAATATAATTTTCTATGAGAAGTATTAAATTCATAAATGAGCACATGCCTCTGGTTCCTTGCAAACTACAGAGGCTGGATTTTTCCTGCCAGGGCGTGTTGCTGTAGTACGGTGAGTACCATTGTGGAGGGACATACGCCACTTGAGTCAGAAAAATAAATCCCAAAACGTTTTTATTTTGCACTTTTCGACATTGAGAGTAAGGAGACGAACCCCACGTGTTTCTTGACAGTTTTCTACCATTCTTAAGACTAAGGGCCCGTTTGGATGTGCTTAATAAAAGCAACTTTAAAAAAGTACTTTTGAAAGTCCTGAAACTTATTTTTATAATAAGAAGTTATGCGTTTGAATAAAAGTGCTGAAGTTGTTATGCCAAACGTGAAAAGGGAAAAATAGAAGAAAGAGATGTTAGGGTTATATGGATAATTTGGATATTGTATAAAAATATTAAGGGAAAAAACATAAAAATATGGTCAACTTAAAACAGCTTATAAGCTAAAAAAAAGCACCCCTACCGCAGCTTTTAACTTTTAGCTTAAAATAAGTTTTTTTTAACTTAAAATAAGCTGTTTTGAGTATTGCAAATAGTTAAATAAGTCAAAAACCAGCTTTTAAGTCAGTTTGACCAGCTTTTAAGCTGAGCCAAACAGGCTCTAAAGGTACAATTTTAACTCCGTAAATTCATTTTTTAATCCTTAGAACGTAATCTAATGGTCCATTATTGACGAGGAAGGGTTTTGATCTATGTTAAAGAAAGTCCTACTCTAGGTATGGGGATTAAAGGTTTGACCTAGGATTGATATTATTGTTTATCGGGGTAATAAGATGTTTTTTTGTGATCTTCGTGATAATAAAATTGTTTGTAGACTAAAAGCAAGAGAAACAAGTCTATAAAGGTAAGAATCAATTTTCTTAGGAGATTCAAGCTTGTTTCGAGGTAAGTGATGGTGCGATTTCATGTTGTGTGATGTATGAGTCTTTCTTTCTTTATTATAATATGTATATGTATGCGAATATTTCATAATTGATCACACTAGTTTTAAATGAGATAGATGAATGATGAATGTCATGAATCATGACTTGATTGTATGATTTTAGAATATACTTGCGAATGTGATTGTGGTTTGTTGAATGGATCGGGTGTTGCGATCCAACACACTAACTTTGATCGATTTCCATGTTTTGACATAGATATGAGATCAATTTCCATGTTCCGGCGTTCTAATAGTTTGGGTTTAGGTTGTAATGACCCGAACCATTATTTAGAAAGGACAAAAATACGCAAAAATATCTAGACCCTATCCCGCTACAGAAGGTTAGATGCCACTGGCACGGTGGCGATGCAGTGGAATACGTTATTGCTACAATGAGATAGGCGAGACAAATCATAATTGCGAGAAATCCTATTTTTTGAATCTTCCTAAGGTACCTAGAAAACACGTAATTTACACTAGAAACCTCAGAAAAACCATTCAAAACTTGGGGAAGAAAGAGAAGGAGATTTCTAGCTTGGGGATGGTGGAATATTTAAAATTATTTGCCAATTTCACCGTAATGAGTCCGGAAAAGCTGGATACAAAATCAAAAACCTTGTGCAACGTTTTGGCACCAAGGTAGATTAGGTTTTATGCATTTAGTAGTTGTAAATTCATGCTTACCATGTAATGTATGAAATCATATTATGAATTGTCTGTTGACCTTCGTGCACTGAGTGAATTTTGTGAAGAAATTCTTATAGTTTTATGTAATTTGGTTAGCACTTATGTAGATAGTTGATGACTTCTCACGGTTTCAAAATTGTTTTTTTAATAAAATTGCTACAATAATAAGGGTATTCGATAAAGTGGAACAAGATCAGGGTGTACGCTATGTTCGATCTATATGAAATGAAACCGAGGAAGGTTAGTAAATTGGGATTAAAACCCTAATAATGAACCCTAATAAAGAATTAGGGCTGAAATTGGTCCACTTGCATGTTAATAATTGAAGAGAAACTCGAAGGTAATGGTTTAGATTCTATATTAGTGTGATGTATGCATGTTCTTACTTAATAGTGATACTTGTATATGTATGAAAGTGCAATATTGATACACTTGCTATATATGAGTTAGATGAATGATGTAACCATGAAATCATGATGTCTATGTATGATCTTGATGATATAATGATGGTTGTTATTATGGTGTGTGAACGGGGATCGAATTGTCTTGTTCCAGAAAGCTACCTGGGATCGGTTTCCATGTTCTATCATAACATTTAGATCGGGTTTTCACATTCCGACACAATATTAGATCAAATTTCCACGTTTTGGCATAACTTTAGGATCGTATTGCTACGTTCCTACATTCTAACTATTTGGATTTGGATTTTGTGATAGGATAACTAATTGCAATAAATGTGTGTTGTGAAGCATGTTATATTCCATATTAGGCGTGTGTGAAATCCTTGATGATTGGGTATAGATGGAATTATGTGTACACATGAGAATAAGTGGCGTTGTAGATATTTCCATTTTGTATACTTGTTGAGTATTGGTGAAAGGTCAAAGTGTTCTATGGATGAGAGATGGATAGCGATAGGTGTTCGTTAGGATAATATGAAAATAGAATTGGCTAAGGTTAGAGTTGAGGCAATGAAATTATGTAGTCTTAGTCAGTCAAGGTGATAACAATTAAGGGTATTACACGATCGACGGGTAGCTAAGAAACATGGTAGTATTCAAAATACTTTGTGGGGTTAGCATGTTTTAGGCTATGATCTAATAGACCCGAAAATGTGTTCGTTGTTGGTAAAGTTGTTAGTATTCAGAGTATGGGTGCAAATAGATAGTGTCCTAAGAGAGGGAAAAGAGTGGAAAAGAGAGTGGTTTAATGCATGATCTTGTTATTTATTTCTTATATTATGAGATGGGCGTCACATTGACCGATGATTCCTACAAATAAATGTGGTTGTACTGATACTACTCTTTCTATGTCTTTTGACATAGTCCAGAAGCAGGATTGGTGATGTTTCATTATGTAAAGATGAAGAGATTCTCCAGCAATTTCTATTTTCTTTCCGCATAAGTGGGAGCTGTGTCTTTTGTTATTTTGTCTATATTTTTACTCTTATTAGCTCTTTTATCGGTTAGAATAGATCCTTCGGGTTGTTAATTACTTTACAAGTCTAAATTAGTACGTGAAAAAGAGTTTGTTATAAAGAATTTTATCTCTATTATATATATGTTCCGTTAATTTTTTTTCATGTATAAACCTTTGGTATATGGGGATTCTCCTACTTAAGTGTTAGAGTAAGGTGCCCACACGGCTCCGTGGGTTGGGTTGTGACATAGGTTCCCTGAGAGAACCAATGACTTGAAGTGATTGTGTATCGTGATAAATGTGAAATTATACATTGTCCGTAAATGGTGCTGATATTGTGTATGTTCAGTGTATTCATTTAATTATTGTATTGTAATAGTTTATGTATGTTGCACTTATTGGGATAGTCAGGTGATCCTACCACTACATTATGGTTGTCTATTTATAATGCACTTGCTCTTTCTTTGTTGAGTACATGGCATATTCAGGCGGCTATTGACATACCTCGCTTAGAATCCAATGGTTATGTACGAATTCAAGGCTGAACCAGTTCTTCTGGGCTGCCATGAGTTCTCCATTTGTTTATGTCCACATTCCGTACTTTGAATTCTAGTTAGTTATTAGCATGTTAGTATGGGGTTGTACCTCTTCTTGTTTAGACTTATGGTTATAGTGTAGATGTTTTGGTATATTGACTTTTAGGTTCTAGGCATGTTTTTTCACATTTGTTTAGTTATTAGACTTTTGTTTGGAGTTTATGGGGACTCCATATTTTCTTTCCTTCACATTCATCTTTCTTCCGTTACTTTAATGCCTTGGTATTTTGATTAAGTTGGTTAACAAATTATAATAAATGGTTCTCCCACCGGAGGATTAGTGTTGGTGTCACTCATGACGATCAGGGTCATGAAAAATTTGTATCAGAGTATAGGTTTGTTGATCTCAATGTACCAAAACGAGTCTACTGCCATCTTGTCAACGGTACGGAGATGTATGTACTTAATTCAACAGGCATCAGACTTTACGAAATCTCTCTCTTTTATCTCGTCTCCTTTCGTTCTATAACTTGATTTCAATTGGTATGTGATGATTCAAATGGTATCCAACCTCCTTCACTCATATGTATGTTTATGGTTAACACCATATTCAATGGCGTTAGGCATGTAGATCCCTTTAATGCTCTAATAGAGGAATCTGTAGCGAGAGTTCACGGTCGAGGTAAGGGTAGAGGAAGACCTAGGGGTAGAGTCTGAGAAAGAGTAGAACCTATTGGGGATGGAGCAACGGAAGAAAATTCTCCCTGATATGATACCCCTCATGCGCATCACAAAGAGCTAGATAAGCTATCGAGGTTGGGATCAGGAGAATGTAGGAAAAGAGAAAGAGGTGCAGGATACGATAGAAGACATTCCTCCCTTACACTCAATGTTAGCTTAGATGAGAATGTAATTCTTGAAAGGGTTGTTTGGTACTTTAGTGCTTGTTTCTGTTCAAGAAACTCAGGCTCCAGCCAATCCTCCTATTGCTATCACTGTCCCTAAGTTGGGTGGAACTGGAGGTAATGATGCTTTCTTTCGTTCTTTGTTGGGTCCTGGTATGACAATTAATGAGCATGAAATGTTGACTAAGTTCTTCAAATTTAAACCGCCTATGTTCAATAGTCTCGAGAGTTAGGATGCATATTATTTCATCCTAGATTGTTATGAGAGGCTGCATAAGTTGGGAATTGTACATTAGCATGGGGTTGAGTTTGTGAATTTTGAACTTCAAGGTGAGGCTAAGTAGTGGTGGAGAGATTATGTGGAATGGAGATCTTTGATTTTACCTCTACTTAGTTGGACTTGGTTTCATGCTTTATTTTTAGAGAAATATGTGCTTAGGAATTTGAGAGATTGCCATGAAAGAGGAGTTCATGGCCTTGGGGGCAGGGTGGTATGTTTGTGGTTGCTTATGATTCCAAGTTTCATGTCTTGTCTATCTATGCCACACAGTTGGTGACTACTAAGGAAGATAAGATCCGTTTATTTATTAAGGGACTAAATTCTGAGTTGCATATATCATCTATTCACATGCATATATCATCTATTCACATGAGCTGTACAGGGAAGAGCTTTATGAGGTAATAAATTTTGTGAAGAAAGTGGAGGCGGTGAGGCGAGACGTCAGGATAAGTCATTGGCTAAAAAGTCCAAGAAATTCGGTAACTTTCAACGTTCTTACTCCAAAGAGGCGGGGAGTCCAACACTTGAAGCCAGGCAAATTCAGTCGGCTATACCCACCTCTACAAGTAATTAATCGGGAACTCCACCTCCTAATTTGATTCAGATTCTATGGTTGAACTTTGGATGCTTTGGTACATTGACTTTCAGGTTCTAAGCGTACTCTTTTGCATTTTCTTTCCTTAGCATTTAAGTTGCTTCTTTAACTTTAATGCCTTAGTGTTTTGATTAAGTTAGTTAGCTAATTAGTATAAATGGTTCTCTTATCGGAGGGTGTAACGATGAATTGTTGTTATTTCGGAATGACAAAAATACACAAAAAAATATGGACCTTGTCCCGCTACAGCAGGCAGGATGCCATTGGCGCGACAGTGCTACATCGGAGTAATTCTCCACTATAGCAAGATAGAGAAGATATAACATAATTACGAGAAATCATACTTTCTCCATCCTCCTAAAATGCCTAGAATAGTTGTAAATTACCCAAGAAACCTCAAAAAAGACGTTCTAAGCTTGGGAAACAAGGAGAAAGAGATTTCTAGCATGGGGATGGCAAAATCTTGCGAAATATTGGCCAAATTCACCATAGCGAGTTCATAAAAAGCTGAGAACAAAATTAAAAATCATGTGCAGCTTCTTGGACGTCAGATAGGTTAGGTTTTATGCATTGAGAAGTTGTAAATCTATGCTTACCATGTAATGTATGAAATCAATAGTATGAGTTATGTGTATCCCTTCGTGCACCGAGTGAATATCATAGAAATTGCTCATTATTCAACGTAATCGGGTTAGTACATAAGTAGAGATTTAGATGACTTGTAAAAGTTTATGGAATTGATTTCTTCAATACATTTTCTTAAAAAATAAGGGTATCTTGTAAGGTGGAACAAGACTATGGGTGTACTCTATGTTTGATCTAGTGAATTCATGAAATTGATTAGTCTTAGTGAATTAGGATTAAATGCTAATAACAAAAACTAATTAAGAGCTAAGGGTGAGCTTTGTATACTTCATGTTGGGAATCGAAGAGTAATTCGTTGGTGTGGTCGAGATTTCATATTGGTATATTTCATATTTGTAATTGCTTCGTTATAATGCACGTATGCATATGAATGTTCTGTTATTGATCGCCTTAACCTTAAATAAGGATAATTAAATAGTTAGTTGTATACCATGAATCACCTCTTTTTGTATGAATGTGAGAATATACATTGTAATTGTGATTGTGGTGCATGATTGGGGATCAGATTACCACATTTCGGAAAGTTAAATTAGATTGGATTCCACGTTCCAGCACAACTATTGGATCGGGTTTCCACGTTTTGGTATAAGTATTGGATTGGTTGCCATATTCTAACACAACTTTAGGATTAGATTACCACATTTCGGCAAACTAACTGCTTGATTGTGGGTTCCGTGGGAGGACCAACTCATTGTCGTAAATGTTTGTTGTGAAGCATGTTGTATTTAGTATTGTGTGTAGCAAAAGCCTTGATGGTTAGGTTTAGGGTGATTTATGTGTATGCACATGAATATGTGGTGACGTGGATATGTTCTATAATGCATACTAAATAGGCAATAGGCAAATGTTAAGGTGTTTTAGGGGTGAGTGGTGGTAGCAAGAGGTGTTCGTTGGAATAAGTACGAAAAGAGATTTGGCTAAGTATAGAGTTGAGGTAAAAAAAAATTTGGCCTTGGTTAGGAAAGGTGGTAAGAATCAAGGGTATTACACGATCAACTGGTAAGAAAAAAAAGTGGTAGTATTTTTAAATACTCTATGGGGTTATCATGTTTAGGCTATGATATAATAAAATCAAAAGTGTTAATAGTTTGTAAAGTGGTTAGTATTTAGAGCAATAATGTAAATAGAAGGTGTCTTAAAAGAGGGCAAGGGTAGAGAAGCGAGCGGTTTAATGCATGATCTCATTATTCATTTATTATATTATGAGGTGGGCATCAGATTGACCAATGATGTCTACCATTACATGTGGTTGTACAAATACTACTCTTGCTATGTCTTTTGACACAGTCTGGATGCGAGATTGGTGATGTTTCAATAGGTGAAGACGAAGAAATTCTCCAGCAACTTCTATCATTCCTTATACCAATGGAAGATGCGTCTTTTTTATTTTGTCAGTATTTATTTTCAGTAAATCTTGTACCCGTTAGACTAAATTCTTGTGGTTGTTAATTACTTTAAAAGTCTTACTTAGTTCGTTAAAAAGAGTTTGTTATAAATATTTTATCTCTATCATATTTATATTTCGCTAATTTTTTCGCATGTTTAAACTTTTGCGGTATGATGTTTCTCCTACTTAGGTGTTAGAGTAGATGCCCACACGGCCCGGTGGTTTGTGATGTACCGTGGTTTCATGGTACATTCAACTCTTTTCCTTATGTTTCGTGTGTGTCTAAGGCCTTTTTGTATTAGTTTTAATGTATTTTTCTCTTTGTTTGCAGGAAATCTATCCAACATGAAAACGTGGAAGAATTGTTCTGAAATTGCGAAGCTGACTACCTATGGAGCCATCGATGGTCCGTCTACCCTTCGACGGTCCGTAGGTGGCCACCGTCGTATGAAAGAAAAGATGCTGAATGAAGATTGGGGAATTCTGACTAAGTGAGGGGCTACGTAGGCTCTAGACAGACCATCATCTCCATGACGGACCGTCCTGCACATTCGTCATCATCAACAGAATGTAGTCCCAGTACCCATCTTGAAAAGAAGCTAAGTGTGGAACGACGGAGGACTACGAAGGTCCGTCATCTAGGTCGTCGACTCAGACACGGTTTTTGGGAAGATTTTCCATAAATAGTTTTCCCTCTTGCTAGGACTCTATTATTACAAATACTTGTAAAAACCTCATTTTTGGGGTTAGACTCTAGGGTATTTTTCATATTTTATTGTTTAAGTTGTGAACTTGTGATTTTAGGAAATTATTATATTTTCGGGAAATCATTTATTGCAAGCTTATTGATTAATTCAAGTAATTTTCTAGATTTTCTTGAATATCATTAAAGTCAGTACATGAATTCTTATCAAACTAATATGAATTGTGTGATTATTAACATGGGTAACTAAATCCATAACTAGGGTTGTGGGAACCATGGGTAATTAACAAGGTAAAAACAAGTTAAAATAATAATCCTAGAACAGTGTCTTACATGTATTGATAATTCTTTCGTTTAGAAGTCTTTTTAACGAGTGCAGACATTTCGCCTTGTTGCTACTTGGCAGACCAAGGAGGTAGATAATAAGAAAGAAATTATCAACATAGATTTAGTATACACTATCTAATAGGCTGGTATCGATTGGTGTAAAGTAAATACTAAGCCAAACATCGATTATGATGCTTAATATGAGGTAAAGGTAAAGTTTAGTAAAGCATACACACGTAGCCGGACCAAGGTGCAGAGTGAAATTTCCTAGTTTCCGAACCAAGGAATTAGGGATACATAACTTACCACATTGCATGCAAGATACTGGGAAAGGATTGTTATAGCTAGAATTACCGCTTTATGAGCCTATGGGAACACTTAAACCCTAGTTACTCTCATTACTTGATAAAAATCAAATCTATAAACCTGTCACTTGTTTATTTAGAAATAGCTATTCACTTTTATTGCTTAAAAACCCCATGTTTGTTACGTTTTCTCGGAAAGGACTTGACTAAATAGAAGTAACAATAGGTTAAAATTAGGTCTAAATCATTTTTCTCGCGGGACTGATCCCAACCTCATAGTTGGGTTCTTTACTTGATACGAGCGCTTACACTTTTTTTTAGAAGTAAATTTGAGTGTATCAAATTTTGGCGCCGCTGTTGAGGAAATTGGCTTTTAGATTAACTTTAAGCTTATTACCAAAGTTTAGTCAACATTTTCCTAATTTTACTTTCTCTTTGTTTTTGTCTCTTGCAGATTTAATTTCCGTGTATACCAAGTATGCTGAGTATATGAGAACCCATACTCTCACCAGACCCCCAAACTAGGGCGTACACTGCGCAGAATGAACAAAAATTTGGGTATTCTCGATGATGATCACAACCCATAACTTCCACCACCAGTTGATGCTCATGATCAATTATTACCTGAAAATTGTGGGGAAGGTGAATTATGGAGGCAACCTCCCGCTCCACGCCCTCAATAGTACTATATGAGATATGATAATATTACTGACTCTGACGGGCCACTTGTCTATCCTCCCCTACCACACGTGCATACTTTCGTGGTAACTAGTAGTCTGATGCAAATGCTCACCGCTAGAGGTTTGTTTTCAGGGCTACCTTTTGAGGATCCACACACTCACATCTCCAAGGTGAGTTCAGTGTGTAGGGAGGCCTAATTTAAATATGGACGTAATTTGGTTGAGAGTGTTTCCTCTCTCACTAACGGGAGAAACGGCTATATGGTTTACCGAGCTCCCCTATAACTCAATCTACACCTGGAATCAATTGAGGGATGTCTTGTTAGCACGTTACTACCCGGTGTCTAAGAAGATAAGCCACAAATATAGGCTTAACAACTTTATGGAACTACCGAGAGAATCAATCAGTTGTTTTTTCGTAAAGGTTCACTTTGTTCTTAAGAAGCGTCCCCAATCACCGCATCGATGATGAGTCACTGAAAGAGTACTTTTGATCGGGGAAAATATGATAATAATAAAGCAGTACTGGATATAATAGCGGGTGGTTCTGATGGGAAGTGTCCTTATGCTGAGATTGCTAAGAAATTGGAGAAAATCTCCTGAAAAAACAAAGCTTGGAGCACTAAGAAGTCAGATACTGGGAGAAACACTTTTGTAGTGCAATCTGCACACAACCCAGCCACAGATGAGATTTGTGAAAAAATGGATCAAATAAGAATTGAGCTTGGTCTGGTGTTGAAACATGTCAATGAGGGTGCAGAAAAGGTAAATGTGGTGAACTACTTGTCTAAACCACCACCGCCGAATGATGAGTATTACTATGAGGAGGACTCTTATGTGGTAAATGAGGAGATGAAAAGTTCTCGATCAAACTCCCAAGGCTCCAATCAAGAGAATTAGCACCAAGGTCAAGGAAATAAAGGTCGGAACATGGTAATTACAATCAAGAGTGTCATTATGTCCGAGATGGGAGTTACAACAGCGACAACAACTTCAACCTGGGTAACTATGGTAACAGAAATGATAGGAGTGGGCATTATGTTCCACCTCAAAATCATAAAGTTGCTTCTACGGATGGTGGAGGTAGTATGGCTCGAGTTAAGGATATGTTGCAGAAAAATGACGAGGAGGTTTGATGCTACTGATAAGCACACTAAATAGTTGAGGAGAGACTTAGCGAGTATTGGGCAAAAAGTTGATGCACATGCAATCTCGATCAAACATCTTGAGTTGCAAATGGCCCAATTGTCTTTAACTGTGAACCCACGCCAACCGGGCACTCTTCCTAGCAATACTGTCCAAAACTGAAAAATGATGGACATTGTATGGAAGTCACAACTCGAGGTGGTAAGCAAACCATTGACCCATCGATGCCGTCTAGAGTAGAAAATGTGATAAGAGGCGATGATAAGGTAGTGGAAATTAGTGGTGAGTTAGAAGACAAAAAGGAGAGAGAAGCTAATGTACCCCAAAAGGTGACCCCCATGCCTAGACCGCCACCTCCATTCTCAAAGAGGTTAGTGAAAAAGACCAAGGATGGCAAATACCGACATTTTATCACTATGCTCAATCAACTTTCCATCAATGTCCCTTTCATAGAAGCTCTTAAACAAATGCCCGATTATGGAAGGTTCATGAAAGATATGGTCACTAAGAAAAGGTCGATCAGTTTTGAAAATGATGATAGAATGCAACATTATAGTGCTACTGCTACGAGGTCTTTAGTGCAAAAGAAAAAAGATCCGGGTGCCTTGACTATTCCATGCACAATCGGGTTATTACACTTTGCGAAAACATTATGTGATCTTGGGGAAAGCATAAATCTCATGCCTTTCTCTATTTACAAGAAGTTGGATTTGAATGTCCCAAAGCCCACTACGATACGACTACTAATGGCTGATCGAACGGTGAAGAGGCCTTGAAATACTCCATGATGTGTTAATAAAGGTGGAGTCATTCATATTTATGTCCAATTTTGTGATTTGTGATTGTGAGGTTGATTTTATTCTTAGGAGGCCATTCTTTATTACAGGTAGAGCCTTGGTTGATATAGTGAAAGGGCAAATGAAATTTCGGTTGAACAACGAAGAAGTGACTTTCAACATTTGTAGGTCCATGAGGCAGAGTGGTGAGATCCAATAAGTATCTGCCATATCTTATAGGGTTGAAAAGTCATCTGAGGTACAAATAGAAGAGCGTCTACGTGTAAAAGCACTAGCGGCAGTGATCCTGAATTTTGATAGTGATTGCATTGAAGAGTATGGGTCATTGGTCCCGACACTTGATCGAGGTGATGTTTGGTTTAAACCAAAGAAGTTGGAGTTAGATATGAAGCATCACGAGTCTCCCCCGGGGAAACCATCTATAGAGGAGGCTCCAAAAGTAGAACTTAAGTCTCTACCACCTCATATGAGGTATGTATTCTTGGGAAAAGGTGACACTTTGCCGGTAATTATTGCATCAGATTTGAATGTGCATCAAGTTGAGAGTCTGGTGGAGGTGTTAAAAAATTCAAAAGAGTTATTGGGTGGACTATTGCGGACATTATTGGGATCCCTCCCGAGATTTGTTCACATAAAATCCAACTCATACCCGATCATAAGCAAAGTATTAAGCACTAGAGACGTTTAAATCCACCTATGCAAAGGGTGGTGAAGAAGGAAATTGTTAAGTGGTTTGATGCTAGAGTGACATATTCAATCGTCGATAGTAGTTGGGTATGCCCTGTTCAGTGTGTACCTAAGAAAGGGGGAATGACTGTGGTTCCCAATGAGAAAAATGAGCTTGTTCAGATGAGGCTGGTGACTGGATGGAGGGTATGTATAGAGTACCAAAAATTAAATTCATGGACCGAGATGGACCATTTTCCTATGCCCTTCATGGATCATATTTTAGATAGACTTGTACGAAAGGTGTGGTATTGTTTTCTTGAGGGCTATTTGGGTTATAATCATATTTCTCTTGCACCGGAAGATCAAGAGAAAACCACCTTTACTTGTCCTTATGAAACCTTTGCTTTCAAGAGAATATCGTTTGGGTTATTTAATGCACCGGCCACGTTTTAGAGATGTATGATATCGATATTCTCTAATATGGTGGAGGAAATTATTGAGGTATTTATAGATTATTTTTCAGTGTTTGGTGATTCATTTGAGCGGTGTTTAAGTCATTTTTCCGAGGTTCTTAAGAGGTGCGAAGATTGCAACCTTGTGCTAAATTGGGAAAAATGTCACTTCATGGTGAAAGAAGGTATTGTATTGGGTCATCGCATTTCATAGAAAGGTATAGAGGTTGATAAAGTCAAAGTTGAGGTGATAAAGCGACTTCCTCCACCTATCTCTATAAAGGTGTAAAAAGTTTTCTTGGGCATGCAGGCTTTTACCGGAGGTTCATCACGGATTTTTCAAAGATTGCACATCCTTTGTCCAAGTTGCTTAAGAAACAGTGTGAGTTTCATTTAAAGAGTGTGAGTTTCAGTTTGATGAATCATGTCTTAAGGCATTTTGTGAGTTGAAGGAACAGTTAGTTTCTGCACCTATCATCATTTCTTTGGATTGGAGCAAGCCTTTTGAGGTGATGTGTGATGCGAGTGGGGTTTCTCTTGGTGTGGTATTAGGACAAAGAAGGGACAAAATCCTTCATCCCATTTACTATTATAGTAAAGCCCTTAATGAAGCCCAAAAGAACTACACCGTGACTAAACAAGAGCTCGTTGCAGTAGTCTTTGCTTTTGAGAAATTTCGCTTTTCTTTACTTGGCACGAGGGTTATAGTGCATACTGATCATTCAGCTTTGAGATATTTGATGACAAAGAAGGATGCAAAACCGAGGTTGATTCATTCGGTATTACTATTTCAAGAATTTGACTTTGACGTGAAAGATACAAAAGGGACCGAAAATCAAGTTGTTGATCACTTGTCCCGATTAAAAGAAGAAGCAATGAGGGATTTAGGTAAAAAGGCTGAAATTGATGATACTCTCCCTGATGAGCATTAACTGGCTACCTCCCAAGACTTGATTCCATGATTCACAAATTTTGGAAATTATCTGGTCAGTGATGTCGTTCCACCGGACTTGTCCTTTCATCAAAGGAAAAATTTCATGCATGATGTGAAAAAGTTCTTTTGGGATGAATCATACTTATATAAGAGTTGCGCCGATGGGCGTATTTGACATTGTGTGTCAGAAGTTGAGATGTTGAATCTTTTGGAGGCATGTCATTCTCCGCATATAGGTGGGCATCATAGTGGTATCCGGACTGCTCACAAGATCTTGCAATGTGGATACGATTGGCCAACCATCCAACAAGATGCTCATGAGTTTGCCAAGGCATGTGATAGATGTGAAAGAGATGGTGGCATTTCGAGAAAGCAAGGGTTCCCTTAAATCCCATTCTTGTGATTGAATTGTTTGATGTGTGGGGCATTGACTTTATGGGCTCTTTTATGAGTTCTCATGGGATTAAGTACATTCTTATGACAGTCGATTATGTGTCAAAATGGGTAGAAGCTATAACACTTGCGAATAATGAAGGAAAGAGTGTCACCACATTCTTGAAAAAGAACATATTTTCTAGATTTGGCACCCCAAGGAATATTATCAGTGATGGGGGACCCACTTTTGCCACAAGTTGTTTAAGGGATTATTGGAAAAACATGGGGTTCTCCATAATGTGGCCACTCCTTACCATCCTCAAACTATTGGGCAAGTTGAGGTGTCAAAAAGGGATATTAAGCAGATTTTGGCAAAATCGATGAGTGGTAGTAGGACAGATTGTCAAGGAGGCTTGATGATGCTCTTTGGGACTACTGAACAACATACAAGACTCCCATAGGTATGTCCCAACACGAACTTGTAAATGGGAAGGCTTGTCACTTACCGGTTGAATTAAAGCATAAGTCCATGTGGGCAATGAATTTTGAAAATGGATTTGAATGAGGCTGCAGAACAAAGGCTAAATAGGTTGAATGAGGTTGATGCATTTTGCTTGAACGCATATGAAATTTCAGCGCTCTACAAAGAAAATATGAAGAAGTACCATGACTAAAAGATTGTGAAACACGAATTTTTGGTTGGGGATTTGGTATTTTTGTTCAATTCTAGGTTGCGTTTGACTCCGGGAAAACTCAAGTCCAAATGGACTAGTCACTATTTAATAATTCAACTATTCCCTCATGGTGCTGTTGAGTTGGAGAACAAGGAGGGTGTGAGGTTCAAGGTGAATGGGCAGCGAATCAAAATCTATCTAGGCCTGCAGAAACGGCGAAGGAAGTGATCGAGGCATACCATCTTGATGAAGACTGAGTAATCAAGAGTCATCCGTCGTGCCGCGATGTTCAATCAAGCACTGATTTGGAGGCAACCCAATATGTATAATCTAGACAACTATAGGTTTTTCATTATTTTCTAGGCATATTTGCATCATTTTGCTTTTATTACTTATGTCACATTTAAATGTTCCTTTATTTTTCTTTAGCTGTGTTGGTTAGAGCATAGAGTAGGTTCCGTGTGCAAAAATTTTCCAGAAAATACAAAAAGATTAGCTTAATGGGTGTTCAATGTGCAGGGACCAAATCACAAGAAATCTGCAGAAAATTGGTCTGGTGCACCCATCGGCGGACCCATCGATGGTCCGTCGTCCCTTCGATGGACCGTCGGTAGGATCTGTCGTGCTCACATATGTTCTTTAAATTTTCTAATTTAGGGAACTATCGACGGAGGGGTCGACTTACCGTCAACTAGCTTACGGTCTGTTGACAGGGAATTGTCGATCCCTCACCCACCAACCCTACCCGACCCATCCGATTACATATTAAAAGTTTTTAAGGTCTTCAGTTACCCACCTCTTCACATAACCCCCATAACTGTTTCCCTCTTTAGTTCCTCTCATTTTCCCCGACTTCCTCACCCATTCACTCCCATTCCATCCTCAGATTCCCAAACTTCCCCTACTTCCACAAAATCCATTCTCTCCCTAATCTTCCATCTTCTTCAGTCTTCTTGCCGATCTGTGTTCGTGGTTGGTGTTGTTGTTGTTCAACTACTATAGTTGATACTCTTATTCCTCTACTACAATTTTCAGGTATTTTGTTCTGATCCGCTAAAATTAAATTTTGTTCATATTCCTGATTTCTGTAATGTCTAACTGTTTGGGTACTTAATTTTGGACCATGTTGCATGCTAAAACTTCCACACAAATGTAGTAAGTCCCTTATAACACAGAAATTGAAAGTGATGGGGGGTGTATTGTTAAAAAATAGAGTGTATTTGCATGATTTTGTTCCTGACCTATGGTTTGATAGGCTGTCAAAAATGCATGCTAAAACTAGAAAAATTTATGCCCTACGAAAGATGGGATGCTGGGTAAATGTTTAGTAAACTTAGCTTTTTCTAAGAATATTTCAAATTAGTATGATAGGGTACCAAATTGGCTGCAAAACTGTGTTCCCTGAAGGTCAGTAGGAGACCCTGTTAATGGATCGTCGGTCTTGCGACAGAGTGTCATTGGGGTTCGTCAACCCCTACTTCCTAAGTTTACTCTAAGTATCCATCGACGGACCCTTATGATTGACCATCTTCCCTTCGACGGTCCCTCCAGCACAACCGTCGCCCGGTGACCGAACCTTTGCTTCTGCTTTTTATAAAATTAATCTAAGTGTCCGTCGACGGACCTTTCTTCGACAGTCCGTCCTGAACAATTGTTGACGGTGTCAGAACTTTTGTTTATAATTTTTTTATAATTTTTCTAAGTGTCTCGTGACGGACCCTCATGACGGACCATCGTGCCTTCAACGGTCCGTCCTGCAAAACTATCGACACTGTCAGAACCTTTATTTCTTATGTTTAAAAAAATTCTATCTAAGTGTCCCTCGATAGACCCCCATGACGGGCCTTCATGCCTTTGACGGACCATCGATGGGTCCGTCCTGCACTCTATACTTCTTCACTGTCATTCATTTTCTATGTTTTTATACTTTCATTTATCCTAACTACTTCTCTTTGCAGGAACAAATGGAACCTAAACACGACCATGTCTACTCGCGAGGGCGTTCCAAGTCAATCACCCCGTCAAACCGGTTTACCATAGGATTAGATTATGAGCGTGACCCAGAGTATGTGCCACCAGGCACTCGCACTCCTACCCATGCTTCCCGCCACACTAGAGCCACGCCCACGAGGGTGGCATCCGGAGTAGTTACTGCTTCCAAGTCCGACGAGGAGCGCATACTGATAGGCATACCTTCTGGCTTGGCTGCACATTCCGAGGGAGCGTCTGGATCTGTGGAGGCATCCAGTTTTGAGGAATCTTATGATGGAGTCTTCCGAATTAGAGGAGGATTCTGCTTCTACCTCATCTAATGAGGCTACGAGTGTTGACTCTACTCCAGCACCCCAGAGTGGCGTGCCCGCTCTATTTGGTGATCAGCCCAACCGGTGGTGTGTCGAGGGGCATTCCAAAATCTACACTGATGACAAGATTTCCAATGACAAGGCGGTCATTACCCGGACCCTGACACATGAGTCGCAGGTTCCCACGGGGAGTCTTCCCACCATGCCGGCCATTTATGAGTTATTCACATGACATCGGCTGGAGCGGATGGCTCGAGATGTAGGCCGCTATAGCCAAGCATGCACCGTTGGAGTACATTCATGTCTGCGGCAAGTGGGTTAACATTTCTTTGCAGTCCATCCACATATTTCTCTATGGCGCGGATGTTAATGCCACCCAGACTCCTCTTACTGCCAAGTTTGACTATAGGTGGAAATTGATCAAAGATGGTCAATTCCATCGTGAGCCTGAGGTGAGAGAGACCACTAAGTAGTAGATTGTACAGTACCTCTCTGTAGATGGTGAGGCTGCCGATTGGGTGCGGGATTCAAAGGGAAGTATCAAGAAGGCCAACCTCACCTTCACAACAAATTTCCTATGGATATTGGTCCGACACTGTCTTTCCCCCGCTGCTACCGATAATATTGTCACCTGGGATCGTGTAGTGCTGATGGCTAGCATGATTGCGAGGTTCGAGGTGGAACTCTCATGGTTGTTACAAGCAGTGATGCACGAGAGAGCCTTTAAGGCCACTACTACTTACCCATTCTCGTGCATGGTTTTTGCTTGTGCAGGTCTGCAGGAATGCCCGTGTGTCACATTGATGTGATCAAGACCACACCTGGACAGGTTGATATTGGTCTTATCTCGGATGATGCCAATGAGTTGGCTCCGAATAGAGGGCTCTATATAGAGGTGAAGCTGCTAGGTGAGAACCTGGACGCCTCCCAAGGGGATAATCCAGCTACATCTGAGCCTACCGACACCACTCTGGTCGAGTCTATACTGGGTGGTAGCTAGCTCTACCCCATATGCTACATTGGTCCCGCTTGCTAGGGTCCAGAAACTAGAGGCGCAAATGGCCACACTTCTGCATCACATCCAGGATTGGATGTAGAGGTCCATTCAGAAGACTGTAAAGAGAGAAAGATGGTCCAGCTCATCGAGCAGAAGATCATGGAGGTCCACCATCATTTGGACGCATTTGAGTTTGACTTATCGCTCGGCCAGCCCCTACAGTGGATTGACGAGTCTCTAGACTGTTATGGAGAGTCTGAGAGCCGACTTGGACACAATACTAGAGGCTCGGGTGCCTGAGTCTGCGGACCCTTCTGCAGAGCTTGCTGAGGACACGCTGATTGCTGCGCTATTCGCCACTACTGATGTGTCACCACCTACACCACGAGAGCGTGGCAAGAGGCACTGGACTTGTATGAGGATGAGTCCCGAGATCGGATGAAGGAGCGCCATGAGTTGGAGGATGCGAGGATAGCCTCACTGATTGATGATGAGGCATGCCAGTTTAGGGTTATTGAGGTGGCTACTGGCGCGTCTAGTTCAAGAGTTGCAGAGTATGAGAGAAGCACTACCAATGGTGCTGTCATTGATAAGGATACTACTAATGGTGTTCCTCTTCAGAGGGAGCGGGTTCCGGGAAATCAGACCCCCCAACTTGTTGTTCACCGATGTTTTGCGCCTCAGGTTTCCTTCACCTTCCACTCTGTCTTATATACATTTATGCATTGGGGAGAATTTCATGTTTTTTGTTGGGGGTGGGGTAAATGCAAAGTGAGTGCTATGGTGAAGTTTGAGTAGCCCAATTCACGATCCTCTCTTGGGGTTTTCTTGGGTGTGTTCTTTTTCCCCAAGAGATTGGTTACTTTATTGTTGAACCGGTATGTTGTTATCTTTAGTACATACTATAAAAATGGAATCTGAAGCATGATGTCTAAACAAAATGTTATCCTAATTGAAAGAAAATATTGCATAACTAGGCATAATAACTTATAAATGTGTGTCTCTAAGAATGACATGGAGCTACACCACTACATGACCCTAAATCTAAAACACGAACTAGGTTTTAGATAATTTGGTAAAGTAATGAGATGTCAAGTGAGTGTGAGGAAAACTTAAATATTCCACCATTGGTACTGAGCTAGAACTTTCCTGGTTAGTTCTGCTAACAGTAGGCCATAGTTTAAAATTTAGGAAAGGATGATAGGATCTTGTTCAATATACTCAATCTTTAGCCTAAATGACAGAAAACCAAATAAAATTAATCCCTTCTTGATCCAGATGATTTGATCTTAAAATAGACCTTTCTTTTTCACCCCAACTGGTCTTTTCTAGGAACAATGTGTTGTCCCTGGTCCCTCCTTGTACATGTGCACCTTAGCTTATTCCAAAAGCATAGGTTGAGGGTGGCTAATGGAGAAACAACCTTGTCGTGACCCTGACCCATCTCTGGGTATTGTGTACCTTGACTCATGGCAAAGTCATGACTTGAGAGTGGCTATTATGGGGAATGCTCTTGAAAGTGGTGTTGAAAGAACAAAGAGGGAGAAAGAACAAAATAATAGTGACTCAAGAAAAGTTGAAAGAAAAGTGAATTTTTTTTTTGAAAATGTGAAAATACAAGCAAGAAAGATAAGATTCACTTACTCAAAATAAGAAACAAGAGAGAATATAAAGGTCAAAAAATACAAGAAAATTAAGAAAATAGGGAAGAATAAAACGATGAAAAGGTAGGACGCTTAGACATTATGTCAAGGAGGGAAATAAGTCACTAAAATACATCCAAATGTATCCTGCCTGACCCTAAGCCGAAGTTACAAGCTCAGAAATTCGTATCGTGATCCTTAGAGTCTATAATGGTGAACTTGAAGAAGTGAAAATAAGGGCAAGCCTATGGAAATAGGTATAAATAAGGTGTGAAGTTGTTCTGCGAGTGAGTGTTGAAAAATAATCCTTGTACTCAAACTGAAATCATTGTATGAAAAAGGAAGATGTTGTTTTGAAGTGAGGACACTAGTTGCAATACCAGAAAATTGGTACCTTAGTGAGAGATGAAAGAGGATAAGTGTCGGTGTATGGTGAGTCTGTGTCATAATATGATCTCCATGAGCGATCCTAATAGTGATAGCATGCATTAACATAATGAAAAATAATCGGGATTGATAGCCAGATTATTGCGAAAGCTAAAATAAGCAAACTCTTGTACAAGTATTTTGTGGTGAGTCATAGTGCGTCCCTTGAGGACAAACAACGAATTTAAGTTGAGGGTGTTGATGTACTGTGGTTTCACGGTACTTTTAATACTTTTTCATTAAGCTTCATCTGTGTCTAAGGCCTTTTTGTATTAGTTTTAATGTATTTTTCTTTTTGTTTGCAGGAAATCTGTCTAGGATGAAAACGTGGAAGAATTATGCTGAAATTATAGAAGTGACTACCTACGGAGCCATCGACGGTCTGTCGACCCCTCGACGGTCCGTAGATGGCAAACATCATATGAAGGAAAAGATGCTGAATAAAGATTGGGGAATTCTGACTAAGTATGGGGCTACGGAGGCTCTCGACGGACCGTCATCTCCACGACAGACTATACTGCACATCCGTCATCGTCAACAAAAAGTAGCCCAGTACCAATCTTGAAAAGAATCTTTGTGAAAAGACGGAGGACTACGACGGTCCGTCAAGGCCTCGATAGTCCTTCATCTAGGTCGTCGACTTAGACGCGGTTTTTGTGCATATTTTCCTTAAATAGATTTCCCTATTTTGTTAGAACTCTATTATAAATACTTGTAAAAACTTTATTTTTGTGGTTAGACTCTTGAGTATTTTTCAGATTTTGTTGTTTAAGTTGTGAACTTGTGATTTTGGAAAATTATTCTATTTTTAAGAAATCATTTATTGCAAGCTTATTGATTAATTCAAGTAATTTTCTGGATTTTCTTAAATCTCATCAAAGTAAGTACATGAACTCTTATCAAACTAATATGAATTGTGTGATTATTAACATGAGTAACTAAATCCATAGCTAGGGTTGTCGGAACCATGGGTAATTAACAAGGTAAAAACTAGCTAAAATTATAATCCTACAATAGTGTCTTCCATATATTGTTAATTATTTCATTTAGAAGTCTTTTTAACGAATGCACGCATTAGAACTCGCCTTGTTGCTACTTGGAGGACCAAGGAGATAGATAATAAGAAAAAAATTATCAACATAGATTTAGTATACACTATCTAATAGGCTAGTATCGATTGGTGGGAAGTAACAACTAAGCCAAACATCGATTATGATGCTTAATATGAGGTAAAGGTAATGTTTAGTAAATTATACACACGTAGCCGGACCAATGTGCAGAGTGAAATTTGCTAGTTGCCAGACCAAGGAATTAGGGATACACAACTTACCACTTTGCATGCAAGATACTAGGAAAGATTTGTTATAGCTAGAATTACCACGTTACGAACCTATGGGGAACACTTAAGCCCTAGTTACTCTCATTACTTGATAAAAATCAAATCTTTAAACCTGTCACTTGTTTATTTAGAAATAGCTAATTACATTTATTGCTTAAAACCCCCTGTTATTTATTTGTTTTCGAAAAGGACTTGACTAAATAAAAGTAATAATAGGTTAAAGTTAAGTGTAACTCATTTTTCTCATTGGATCGACCCCAACCTCGTAGTTGGGTTCTTTACTTGATACGACCGCTTATACTTCTTTTCGAGAAGTAAATTTGAGCGTATCAGGTTGGGTGGTTAAAAGTTTGTATCACACCCTAGGTTATTGATCTCCGCATATAAGAGTGAAATGTGAACTAGACTCATGTGGATTGGTGCACTGACGTCCGCATCTAAGTTTCAGAAAGCTAGTAAGCATTCAATGAATTTGATTAACTTATTATCTCCTTCATGTAAAGTGTCATTTGTGGTATGAGTTGATTCCAATTGGTATCTCCCAATTCCAAATTTTATCTATGTGAAATAGACTAGACGTCCTGATTTCAACTTAAAGATTACAAGCAAGGTTAATTGGAAATAACAAGGTTCCAATTGGTATCTAGTTGTATACGAAGCATAGATGACCATAAGTTTGTTACAGACCAATATTATTAAGACGCGTGAATTATGTTTGTAAATATGTGACCTTGTGTCTTATTTATGGATGTGAGTGTGCCTTTTTCTATTTTTATTAGCTACGAGTGTGTGCTCTTATGGTGTGAAAAGACAGAGTATGTGGAGGTATTATTTGGGATGTGTGTGAGCAGAATGAAGATGGTTGTGTGTCTGGTATTTGATATTGTGTAAATTGCTGGGTGAATCATTAAAGTATTCAAGCAAACTTCCATGAATATCGTGAAATTTGTTGACATAAACTCTAATCATTAAGTATATGAAAGTCTTAGTGTTTCCTGGGTGTGTGTGGGTGACCTGTAGTTCTAAGTTGTATATAATATTATAGATTGGATACAGTATGCCCTAGATTGATAATTTTAGTAGTTTGATGAAATGGTAAAATGGGGACCTGGGAGAATCTTAAGAAGTGAAAAAGAATGAGAAAAACAAATATCATCCTAAGTTCTAGTCCCGTCGAAGCCGCTGCAATTGGATTACTACCGCCAGCGCTATGCCGCTACAACAAGATTTATCCCACTAGAGAAGGACGAAGGGAGGAAGAACCTTACTAGTTTTTCCATGCATTCCCTACTTACAAAAATTAAAATTGGAAGGGATCCAAACAAATATTTGCAACCCAACACAGTGTTCACCAACAGTAGTAGGGAAATTATAACTTAAACTTTCGAAAAGGGGGCTGGATCAGACGGCCAAAACAAGCATTCACGTGTTACAAAAAACCTAGAGATGTCAAAAAGTAAAAACAAAGCAAGTGGTCTAAATTTTACAAGCGTGAAAGATAAAATAACAACCAATCATGGTATCTCAGACTAGGTGGTGTCCATGGCACATTCCATGTTCTCAGGATGATCCAAGCCAGCCCAAGCCTCACTCAGCATAGAAGACTACTCAAAGTCCCCAGTTCAACCGGAGGAATTTTCTCTCCTGTCCATGGGCAACACAAGATAAGATGTCTTTGATACCCTTCTACATCTAGAATATCATAAGATCCCTTTCCATGCCCTTCCTCTTCTCTTGGCAAAGCTGGCGCCCAAGTATCTCTACCTCGAGGGAAGTTTTAGGAGGAACAAGGGTGAAGTCATCATAGTCACTCCATATCTTATTATGTACCGTCTCTAGATATATCTCGACTAATTCACCTGACAAGGGGTCCTCATCGTCGAAACCTGTGGTCACCCTACTGTTGCAAGCGTTGCTTGGCCTCCTCTTACCCAAAGAAGTAGAACTTTTCCGAACCAAAAAGGGGTAAATAGGGGGATCAATAAGAAGTACCTCGTAAACCTCTAATAAAGGCACTCCCACCCACTTGCACAGAGTAGTAATGAGTCCTAGAAAGAAGACGACCTTCTTGTTTCCCAAGTAGAACATCTTTCACTTTGAGATGATCTGTACTCCCACATATAGTTGTATTTCTATATATAGCACACGCTACCACCAGAGCTCGGGGAAATGTAGTGTCAGTATGGTTTCCCGACGGGCGGATCCTACTAGACACCAAGTGTAGCTACCGTTTAGAATCTAATGACCAGCTTGTCGTAGTAATGCCTGGACAGTGTCCCAGTACACCTGATAATGTTATGTAGGCTCCACTAGGGTTTCCTTTAGAAAACTAAGATCCATCTCCCTCAGCCGGTCCTCGAATGCATGGATTGCAACCTCTAGCACCTCTTGTGTCTCGTTCATTGAAATATCATTCAAGGGAATGTCAAGTCCTCGGAGGCATATGACAGGATAAGGATCTTCCCAATTGACAGTAGGAAAGACGACATAAAACTCCCTTACTCAAATAGAGTTTGCACTCAAGGGAGCCTAACTTAAGGGAATCCACCTAAATTCGACCAAAGTAGCATAAAAGGCAGGAGGTTTCTACTCCACGTTATGCAATATGAGCGTCCTCTAGTAGCAGAGCCCTATGGTGCAGTAGTCATGATCTCTCTCCTGACTAGTGGAATCAGGAAATAGGACAAATTGTAAGTTCTCGTCATTGTGTCAAGACATTTAGAGAGCTTGCAAAGAGTTTACATCAATCTGAACAATAAATACAAGTAGGGGAAGGCTAAACAAAAAAAGATAACTTTTGGTCTAAAGGGGGGAGCTACTGGTCTGGACATCCAGATACATCGGCTAGAATCCCACTAGAGCAGGTTGATGTAGGTTGCTACAATGGGATAATGCACGCCGCTACAACTAGATGCACCCCAGTATAGTAGCTGGGATGAACACCAGACGAGAAAATGACATCTTCTCGTCCTAGCATTCCCCAATTTCATCAATTTTGCAGCTAGTCAAAGTATATTAACTATCCTAGTGAATAAATACAACAATATTGAAGAAAAATAACAGGTAATAGTTCTTAATTTTGAGTTTTGTCATGAAATTTTTTCAACTTCCCCCCACCTATTTTGTAACAATTTGCCTGTATTTTTCAGAATCTTTACGCTCATGACGTTGTATACACGTTAGGGATGTAAGAGAAGTCACCATGCTACATTTTATAAAACACATTTAGCAACCTAGTTCAAAATAAGCCATTTTGATTCAATTATTAAATTGGCATGCAATCGTTGTTAGTTGAACAATGAAGTAAGACGGGTAGGGATTTGAATTACACGAGGATTAACGTTCCTAGGGTTTGAGTTTAGAGAATCTGAGAGAAGTTTTAGAGGGTTGGGTAAGGGAGAAAGGGTGACCAATTGCCTTTCTCCCTATATTGTCCCCAATCTCCCACTACAACGGAAGATTATGCATCTATTGAGTCCCTGCTACAGTGGGAGGGTTGCTTCTATAGCGGGTAGGGTCTTGGGAATATAAATTCTATCTTCATGTGTTGCTCATTGGATACGCTTAGGGTTGTAGCATAGTACCTTTTCGTGTAATTCATGTTAACCTCTACTTATCTAGAATATAGTATACCAACCCGTGACTTCGAATTAATTGGCAGGTAAGAATTTTTATAAGTTCCACATTGGTCCATTTCAATAGTCGGGAGTGTCCCGAAGAGAGAATGTGTGATCATGACCTGAGACTAGATGTTAGGGGACGAATGATAGATGAATTGATATCTATTGTAACGACCTGAACAATCATTGTTTAGGAAAGACAAAAATTTGCGAAAATAAGTCTGGAACCTGTCCCGCTACAACAGGCTGGATGTCGCTGGTGCTACGACGAGGTAAGTTGCCGCTACAGCGGGATAGGCGAGATAAAACATAATTACGAGAAATCTTATTTTCTCCATCCTTTTAAAATACCTAAAAAGGTGTAAATTACCCTAGAAACCACAAAAAAGTCGTTCTAAGCTTGGGAGACAAAAGAAGGAGCTTTCTACCATGGGCATGGTAGAATCTTGCAAATTATTCATCAAGTTCATCGTAGAAAGTCTAGTAAAAGCTTGGAACGAAATTAAAAACCCCGTAAAACTACTTGACGCCCAAGTAGGTTAGGTTTTATGCATTGAGAAGTTGTAAATTCATGCTTACCATGTAATTTATCAAATCAATAGTATGGGTTATGTGTAGATCTTCATGCACCGACTGAATTTTGTGAAAATTTCCTATAATTAAACGTAATCGAGTTAGTACTTAAGTAGAGATTTTGATGATCCGTCAAGGTTTCCATAATTGTTTTCGTCAATAGATTTGATGAAAAATATAGGTGTACAGTAAGGTGGAACAAAACAATAGGTGTACTCTATGTTCTATCTAGTAAAGGTATGAAATTGATGAGTGTTGGTGAATTCGAATCAAACCCTAAGAACGAACACTAGTGAAGAGCTACAACTGAGTTTTGTATATTTCATGTTACGAATTGAAGAGTAATTCGTAGGTGATGGTTGTGATTTCATGTTGGTGTGATACATGTTTGTAATTGCTTCATTATAATGTATGTGTGAATATGAATGTTGTGTTATTGATTGCCCTAACAAAATAGGAGAATAATTTAATAGTTGTATGTCATGAATCACCTCTTGGTGTATGACTGTAAGAATATACGTTGTGATTCTGATTTTGGTGTGGGATTAGGGATCAGGTTGCCACGTTTCGGCAAGATAAATTGGATCGGCTTGCCCCGTTACGACACAACTATTGGATTGGGTTGTCACGCTCTGGAAATACTATTGGATTGGTTGTAACGTTCAGGCACAACTTTTGGATCAGATTACGACGTTCCGGCAAGATAACTGTTTGAGTGTGGATTCCGGGAGAGGATCAACGACTTGTAGTAAATGGGTATTGTGAAGAATGTTATATTCAGTATTGTGCATAGCGAATGCCTTGATGGTCGCGTGTAGGTAGATTTATGTGTATGCATGCGAACATGTGGTGACATGGATATGTTCTATACTGTATACTTGTTGCGCAATAGGGAAATGTCAATGTGAGCTACGGGTGCTGGTGGTAGCGAGAGGTGTTCGTTGGGACATAAGTACCAAAAGAGAGTGGGCTAAGGTTAGAGTTGAGGTAATGATATTATGTTGCCTTGGGTAGGAAAGGTAGCAAGAATTAAGGGTATTACACGATCGACTTGTAGGAAAGGAAAATTGTATTATTCAGAAATACTCGATGGGGTTAGCATATTTAGGCTATGATATGATAAAAATGGAAGTGTTCGTTGCTAGTAAAGTGGTTAAATAGTAGGTGTTTTAAAAGAAGGCAAGGGTGGAGAAACTAGCGGTTTAATGCATGGTCTTATTATTTATTTCTTATATTATGAGGTGAGTGTCGAATTGACCGATGATGTCTACTAGTACGTGTTGTTGTACTGATACTACTCTTGCTATGTCTTTTCACATAATCTAGATGCAGTATTGGTGATGTTTTAATAGGTTAAGACTGAAAAATTCTCCAGCAGCTTTTATGGTTCCTTCTGCCGGTGGAAGATGAGTCTTTTGTTATTTTGTGCAATATTTATTCTTATTAGCTCTTGCACCTGTTAGACTAGATCCTTGGGGTTGTTAATTACTTTACATGTTTAACTAGTTTGTTGAAAAAGAGTTTGTTATAAAGATTTTATGTCTATTATATTTGTATTTCGCTAATTTTTCGCATGTTTAGACTTTTGGGTTACGAGGGTTGTCCTCCTTAGGTGTTAGAGTGGGTGTCTGGACGACCCCGTGGATTGGGTAGTGATAGGATTAGTGTGGCTATCACTCACGTCGGTCTAAATCGTGACAAATTTAAAATTCAAAATAAATTGTGTAATAGTTATCAAATCCTAATTTGTAGTGGCGTAAAAGTGGGAATTATAATTTGTTTTCAGTTTTATATTTTATGGAAACTTTTAATACTACATGTTTAGTTAAATAATTACATTTTTTTTTAAAAAAAAATAAGGATTGAGACGTCATATTTAGTTGGAGATTTTTAATTATTATCACTAATATTTTTATTTTGTTATTATCAAGATCAATTTTTTTAATCAGTAAAGATAGAACATATAGATTATATGCTCTACTTTTTTTAAAAAAATATTTATTTTAAAATGCAGATAAGAAAAAAAAATTGATATAAAACATGAAATATTAAATACTATTTAAAAGTTTATTTAAAAAGAGAATTTCAAATATGGGTATGATTTGAGGATATATAATTAGATGTTAATTTTAAATGATAAAGTTAAATTAATTTTTTAAATATTATTAGTTTTAATTATTTAAATTTTTTTTTTAATGCCGACAAGTAGACATTAATGATTTTTTGTTATTTTAATGTCAAAATATCAAATGGTTTTAATATTTATACATGTTTGTCCTTTGCTAATTTATGTGATATCAATAAAATAATTTTCTTTAAAAGAAACAATAAATTTAAATACTTTAAGATTTTTATCATTTTGTTATGTTTTTTTAAAAAAAATTATTAACTAAGATTTTAATTTTTAAGGGAAAGAAAATAACAACATATATCTATATCAATAAACACATATTGAGGAACTTACAATTTTTTCTTGTACTATAATATATTATTGGATAATGGCTAATATTTTTTTTATATCTTTTCTTGAATAAATCCTAATTAATTAAATAGACTATTATTTATTTCACTTTCAGAAAAAAATGTTAACAACTCAGTTTTTATATACATGTTTTATTTAAATAAGGAAATTACAGTTTTAATTTTTTATTAAATTTAACGTGGATCATTCACATTTTTATATTTTTAAAATTTTATCTTTACATATTTTTTTATAAGTAATTATATCACGTCAAATCAGTTAGTAACTCCGTTATTATATTCACATTTTATTTAATAACGAAACTAAAGTTGTTTTTGATTTTAAAGTGGATCATTAAATTTTTAACTTTTAAATTTAATTTTAGAATTTTATAAATTAAAAATAAATAATTTTAATGAGAAAAATTATTTTTCTATGGAGCAACTATCTTCAGACTTCTTATCTTTTAAGTCATAGCCCAGAAGTTATAAATATATCTAAATACTCTCTAACGAAAAAGAAATGATATTATCGAAGATATCCCATATGAATAAGCCGAATAAGAGTTTTATCAAACTTTATGAAAAAACGTAAATTACATGTATTATAACATCATACTCTTCACAATAATACTACTGAAAAGGCTGTGAAATTTTAAAAAAGCAACACAAAATAGATCGAAAGCTTGGATAATGTGTGATCCTTAAAACTAATTAATTAATTAATCTAAATAGAAATGTTAAACTTTAAGATTATAACAATTAGTATCCTTAAACTGTCCAAGTCAGTTTTGAAGCTACCTATTTTGTTTCTAATTTTATACTTATATATTTAAAATTGATTAACCACTCTTAAATAAAAAAGTATATTATGTAACTCTTTTTAAAAAATATTTTTAATAATTTCAAATAGTTTCTTAATTCCTTATTCGTAGGACCCCTTTTTGAGCAATGTAATGTGAGGTCAAAAATACATTTTCTTATCATTACTTATCTTATATTTATTATTTATATTTATTCTTTTTAAGCATGAATTTTATAAATTGCGTTACATAATATATTTTATTTGTGTGGATAAATTGATGCAAAGTTTAAGAAATTTGGAATTAGAATAAAGTAACAATAAAAAATCAACCAAACAACATAAAGAATTAAATTGAATAGAATAATATATAATGTATAAGGAGTGTATATCCCCACACATTGAATTGATACAAACTGACTGCCACTTGACTTGGCAGTCAGCGAAGAGCCGCAATAGCATGTTGAAGGTGGTAGAGAACTTGTTCATGGAGAAAATAAAAAGGAATTTAACTCCTAAATTTAGAATTTTTAATTTATTTTGGACTCAATTATTTATTTAGGGGTTTCTATATCTATAAATAATAGCACATAAAAATAATTATAGAGAAGAGATCAATAATAGGAAATAGAAAGTTGTCAATATTTTTTAGGGCTCTTTTCTTTGTTTTTTTTTTATTTGCTTAAAGATTAGTGGCTACACACCTTTGTTCTAGTGCTGTAACTACGAATTGACTGTTAAATATTTAAGATTTATGAATTAATTCTTAACTGTAATCATGAGGTACTTTTATATTCTTATTTTAGTATTTCTTGATAGGTCATCTAAAGATAAATATATTGTCTAATCTTAAAATCAAGAGAGGAGGAATTAAATAGACTACAGAATATAGAGAGCTCGATCGATCCATTTGGTTTAGGTGATTTATGTTCAGGAGTGATGCAAGGACGAAAAACTTGCTTGATTACGAAACATAGTGAAATATAAATGCTCGTCAGTTAGGCATGTTTATCCCCGCTCAATGATATAGTTAGACACCTAAAATGAACAGGCGACTAGATGCTTGATACTCGACTAGTGCAATTAACTCTGTATATCAGTAACTTGACAACTAAAATTAGTTCCAAGCAAAAAATATAATACATGAGATTTATTTTACCAATATAATTTAATAAAAATAGTTAATTGACAAATCTTTTGGGTTCGATAATTGGTTCTTTTAAGAGCCACTCTATTACTTGCGTGACCGCAACACTTTTGAGTGCAATTGGGAGCAACAAGTTTTTGGCGCTGCTACCAGAGAATTAGAAATTAACTATTCTTCTAGGTTATACTTGTTCTTTTTATTTATTTATTTTTTGCTTTTTAGTTGTTTTTTTCCAAAAATTATTATTTTTTCTTTCTTTGAATAATTTTGTACTCTTATTGATATGGATGATTGGGATAGATAATAGTTGGGTGAAGAATATCATTTATATCATATTTGTGGTTTATACTTGTTCTTTTTATCGAATTATTTTTTGCTTTTTTAGTTGTTTTTTTCAGAAGTTACTATTTTTTTCTTTGAATAATTTTATACTCTTATTGATGTGGATGATTGAAATAGATCTTAGTTGGGTGAAGAATGTCATTTATGTCATATTTGTGGTCGTCCATATATTCATTGAAATGGTTGCCCTAAATATTATTACCTTCCCCCGATCACCTATTATGATCCTTCAGTTATTTGTGCTCTTTGTAGGGGCAATGAAGCGGAGAATGCAAAAGAAGAGGCATACAATGTGAATTCACTTATGGGATGTATGAACATGCTAGACAAAGTTAATCCAAGAATCACTGAATAAATATTTGAATGTAGGGGAGATCACACGAAAATAATGAAACTGCAGGATGAGCTGGATGTTATTTAATTAGAAATTAAAATTCAAGCTAAATTAGAAGATGTTGATGCCCAACACGGAAAAGTTATGGAGAACAGAGATATTAAGCAAATTTTGCCTAAAAGAAAAAACTCAACTTCTAAATTTTCTAGAGTATCCGTGATGGTCTAACATACATGACAACCCAACTAATTCAAGGAAGAATTGAGCTCACAAAAAAAAAACAGATCAATTTGACACAAATATTCATGGCATGAAGGCTGACTTGATAAAAATATTTAGGCATCTGAAGCCCAATTACCAAATATTATGGATGATGACTAATTGATACACTCAAACTTACTTCTCAAATAAGACGTAAGCTGGTCGTATCAAGTAAAGAACCCAACTAATGAGGTTGGGATCGATCCCACGTGGAAAATACTTCATACATAACTTAATTCTATTATTACTAATATTTAGTCAATTATTTCCCTAGAAAAAAAAAGACAAAAAGGGGTTTTTATTTCTAAATTAATGAAAATAATTAACTAAATTAATGTAAACAACTAACATATTCAAATCTCGAAGCTTAATCAATTATTAAAAGTAACTAGGCTTAAGTGTTCTCCGCAGGTGCCTAACTTGACAATTCTAACTATAGCAATTCTTTCCTAGTATCTTGCATGTAAAATGATAAGTTATGTATCTCTAAATCCTTGGTCCGGCATCTAAAAAAATTCACTCTGCACCTTGGTCCGACTACGTGTGTTGCTATACTAACCCTTACCTTTACCTCATATTAAGCATTGTAGTCAATATTTGACTAAGTTATTATCTCGTACCAACCGACACTAGCCTATTAGATAGTGTACACTAAATCTATGTTGATAATTCTTTTCGTGTTATCTACCTCCTTGGTCCGTCAAGTAGCATTAAGGCGAGTCTAATGTTGTCCATCCATTAAAAAGACTTCTAAAGGAAAGAATTATCAATACAGGCAAGACAATATTCTAGAATTGTTATTTTAGTTAGATTTTACCTCATTATTCACCCATGGTTCCCACTACCCTAGTTATGGAGTTTAGTTACCCATGGTCATAATCAGACTATTCATATATTTAATATAAGAATTCATGCACTTACTTTAATGAGAAAAAATAAAATCCATAAATTCACTTGATTAATCAACAAAACACCAACAATCAATTCAAGAAAAAGTGTATCAATTACTGAAATTGATTCTTCAATACTTGAACAAGATAACTAAAAATTATCGAAAAGTCTAACCAAAAGTCTAAAGTCTAACCCCCCAAAACGATGTTTTCCAACTATTTATAATAAAAACAAAAACTTAATAGAAGAAGAATTGTAATTAGTGAAAATCTGTCTAAACGCAACTGAGTCGACGGACCTCGTGACGGACCGTAGTGGTCACGACAGGCCGTCATGGCCTCCGTCGTCCTATACTTCATAAATTCTTCTTCTGCTTTCTTCATTATCCTCAACGAATAGGTATGACAGACCATTCTAAGCACGATTGTCCGTCGAGGGGCTCCGTTCCATAATACTATAACTTCTTGGAATGTGGGTACTAGGACTACTCTCTGATCATTACAACGAACCAGCAGGACGGATCGTCGTGGCTATGACGATCCATCATGGACTTCCATAATCGCACACTAGGTCAGACTTTCCCATACTCCTTCAGCAACTTCTCTCCTCACTATGATGCCACCTACGGATCTTCGCAGACTCGATGGACTGTCATAAGCTCCGTAAGTGGTCTCTTCTGCATTTCTTGCTCAAAACATTCACGTTCATCTTTGGACAGATTTCCTGCAAATAAGGACAAACTTACATAAAAATCAATACAAAAAGGCTTTTGAAAAAACACTAAAATTAAGGAAAAAGCATTAAAAATACCGTGAAATCACGGTACATCAATACCCTCAGCTTAAATTCGTTGTTTGTCCTCAAGCGACGCACTATGACTCATTAAAATTTTTTTGTACAAGAGTATCCATATTTTAGCTTTCACAATCATTTGGCTATAAATTTCGATCATTCTCATCATGTTTATGCATGTTATCACTATTTGGCTTGAATTATGTGGAACAAGACCATCACATAGACTCACCACTCACTGACACCTATCCTCTTCAATTTCTCACCGAGGTGCTAATATTTCTGGTATCTCAACTAGTGTCCTCACTTCAAAACAGCATCCTCATACAATGATTTCAGTTTGAGTATAAGGATTACTTTTCAACACTCACTCTCATAACAAATTCACAACCCATTCATACATATTGCCATAAGCTTGCCCTTATTTTTACTGCTTTAAGTTCGCCATACAACTCTTTGGATCACGATAGGACTTTCTTATCTTGTAACATAGGCTCAGGGCCAGGTAGGGTATATTTAGGTATACTTTAGTTACTTGTTTACCTCATTGAAAAATCGGCTAAATGTACCACCTTTTTATCGCTTTATTTTGCTCAATTTCTCAATTTTTTTATCTTTCTTTTTACCCTTTCTTATCCTTATATGTAAGTGACTTTTTTTTAAGTCACTTTTATTTTGTTCTTTCTTTCTCTTCATTCATTCAACCCCACTTTCCGGAGAATTCCTGATAACAGCCACCCTCAACTCATCACTTTGCCATGAGTCAAGGTTCACAATACCCACGGTTGGGTCAGGGCCATGAAAAGGTTATTTTCTGCATAGCCACCCTCAACTTAAGCTTTTGGCATAAACTGAGATGCACATGTCCAAGAAGGCACCAGGGCCAACACATTGTTCCCAAAGAAGATCAGTTGGGGTGAAAAATAATAATTTGTTTTAAGGCTCAAATCATTTGGATCAATACGAGATTAACTTCATTTTTTTTAATTTCGAACAAATGCGTATGATCTTTCCTAATTGTTCATTCTGGATTACTTTTAGCAAGACTAACCAGGCAAGTTCTAGCTTAGTCTCAATGGTGGATCCTTCGAATTTTCGTCAAACTCACTTGACATTCATTACATTCCCAGATTATTAGACACCTAGTTCGAGTCTTAGATTCAAGGTCATGCAGTAGTGTATCTCTATGTCATGGTTAGAGCCATACAATTATCAATTACTATGCCTAGTCATGCATCATTTTCATAGCAGGATATCATATTTGTTTTATCCATCATGCTTCAGAGTTATACTATGTACACAAGATATCACATGCCAGTTCAACAATAAAAGTAATAAGTCTTTTGGGAAAAAAAGAACACAAGCAAGAAAACCCCAAAAGAGGATCGTAAATTAGGCTACTCAAACTTCACCCTAGCACTCACTTTCCATTTAACCCACCCCAACAAAAATATATGCAATTATCCCCAATGCATAAAAAAAACTGAAATACGAGAGTGGCAGGTGAAGCAAACATGAGGTGCAAAGTGCCGGCGATCAGCAAGCTGGTCGGTCTGGTTCCCTGGAACCCACTACCCCTGCAGTCTGGACACCCTCAGTAGTGTCCTCATCAGCAACAACACTATCAGTCGTGCCTTTCGTTGTCTCCACATCTCTGGAGCAGCAGTGAAACACGACGGACAAGGTGACTACCTGTCGTGAGTATGACGGACTATCATGGGTTCCTTCATGTATTACTTCAACAATGTTTATTTTAAGACCCTAAGAAGAAAAGTCTTTGACAGTTATGATGGATAATCAGGATGGACCATCGTGACAATGACGGTCCCTCGTCGATGTCAGTCGTGGGGCACTTAGAAAAATTATGGAGACCCTTAGGAGAGGGGTCTCTGACCATCATGACGGTTATGCAGGACGTACTTCCAAGGGTACGACGGTCCTTCGTAGATTTCCATTAGTGGACACTTAGAAAAAAAATGGAGACTTTTAAGACAAGGGTCTCTGACAACCATGAAGGTTGTGTAGGACGGACCGTCGTGGGTACGACGGTCACTTATAGATGTCCGTCAGAGGACAGTTAGAAAAAGTTGGAGATTTTGAAAATAAATGAAAAACGTACCTGGAACGACAGATTCATGCGACGGTCCATTGCAAGCGTGATTGTCCGTCGATGTATCCATCAGTGAATGTTGCGGAGTGATTTTTTGCAGAGTTTCCTGGTGATGTGCTTCCTGAAAATTTAAAACGCATTAGTAAAAAATGCTACCATTACTAGAAAGAAAACTATAATTGGGTTAAAGGATACGTATTGGGTTGCCTCCGAACCAGCGCCTGATTTAACATCGCGACACAACTAAAGACACTAGATTAATGAGACTTCATCAAGAAAACAGTACCACCCTTTTTTGGCAAGTCTATCCAACATCTGATCCATGAAGGGCATAAAAAATGGTCTTTTCGGTCCATGCATTTAATTTACGGTAATCCAAACACACCCTCCATCCAGTAACCGGTCTCATTGGAAAATTTTCATTTTTCTCATTGGGGACCACAATCATTCCCCCTTTCATAGGTACACACTAAACTGGGCATACCCAACTACTATCAGCATATTACTCTAGCACCCAACTATTTAATGATTTCCTTCTTCACGACCTCTTGCATAAGTGGATTTAAGCGTCTCTGGTGCTCAATGCTTCGCTTATGATCGGGCATGAGTTGGATTTTATGAGAACAATTACCAGGAGGGATCCCAATAATGTCCACAATAAGTCCAACCAATAGCTCTTTTGAACCTTTTTAGAACTTCCACAAAACTCTCAACTTGTTGTTCATTCTGGTCTAATGCAATGATTACCGGCAAAGTGTTACCATTTCCTAAGAATTCATACCTGAGATGAGGTGTGAGAGCTTTTAGTTCTATCTTTGGAGCCTCCTACATAGATGGTTTCGCGGGTGGAGACTCGCGATCCTTCATGTCTAACTCATATTTCTTTGGTTTAAACTGAACATCAACTCGGTCAAGAGCCGCGACTAGTGACTCATACTCTTCAATGCAATCGCTATCAAAATTCATCATCACTACCATTAATGCTTCTACACCTAGACATTCTTCTATTTGTGTCTTGGATGACTTACCAACTTTGTAGGATACAACATATACCAATTGGAGCTCACCACTCTGCCTCATGGACCTACAAATGTTGAAGGTCACTTCTTCATTGCTCAACCAATATTTCATTTTCCCCTTTTCCATATCAACTAAGGCTCTACCTGTAGCAAGGAATGGCCTCCCAAGAATGATAGGCACTTCAAAATCAAATTCACAATCAAGAGTAACCAAATTTGCCGGATATATGAACGACTCCATTTTTACTAGAACATCGTGGAGTATCCCTATAGGCCTTTTTACTGTTCGATTGGACATCAGTAGCCGCATCGCAGTGGGCTTTGGATCACCCTAACCTAACTTCTTGTAAATCAAGAGGGGCACGAGATTTATGCTTGCCCCCAGATCACATAATGCTTTCGCAAAATGTAATAACCCAATTGTACAAGGAATAGTGTACACACCTGGATCTACTTTCTTTTGTACCATAGATCTTGTAGCAATAGCACTACAATGCTGCATTCTATCATCATCCTCAAAAGTGATCGATCTTTTCTTTGTAACAGATCTTTCATAAACTTGACATAACTGGGCATTTGTTCTAGAGCTTCTATCAAAGGAACATTGATAGAAAGATGCTTCAACATTGTTATAAAACACTGATATTTACCATTCTCAGTCTCTTTCATTAATCTTTGAGGAAAGGGGGATGGTGGTCTAGGCATGAGAGTAACCTTTTTAGGCACTACAACATCTTTTCCAGTGTTATCTTCTACTTCACCACTAACCTCTACCACTTTATCATTATCTTTTATCACCTTTTCCTCATTAGACGACATAGGTCGGTCAATGATTTGCTTACCACCCCGAGTAGTGATTGCCATACAATGTCCATAACTTTTTGGGTTTTGGACAGTGTTGCTAGGAAGAGTGCCCGGTTTCCGTGTGTTCACAGTCGCACATAATTGGGCCATTTGCAACTCAAGCTGCTTAATCGATATTTCATGTGTATCGACTTTCTACCAAATACCCTCTGAATCACTCTTTAACTCTTTAATGTGCTTATCACTAGCATCGAACCTCCTCATCATTTTGTGCAACATATCCTCAACTCGCGCCATACTACCTCCACCATCATGGTTAAAGTTACCATAATTCTGACCTTGATTTCCTTGACCTTGGCGCCAATTTTCCTGATTTGAGACTTGGGCATTCGGTTTGAACCCCCCCGTCTGCTCATTTGGTGTTGGTGGTTTAGACAAGTAGTTCACTGCATTTATCTTTTCTGCACCCTTAGTGACATGTTTTAATACCAACCCAAGCTCAGTTGTCATCTGATCCATCTCTTCACGAATCTCATCTATGGTTGGGTTGTGTGTGGATTGCACTACGAAGGTATTTCTTCCTGTATATGACTTCCTAATACTCCAATCTTTATTATTCCGGGAGATTTTCTCTAACTTTTCAACAAACTCGGCATAAAAACACTCCCCATTAGAACCACCCGCTATAGTATCCAATACTGCTTTATTATTATCATCCTTTCCTCGATAGAAGTATTCCTTCAATAACTCATCAACTATGCGGTGATTGGGGACACTTCTAAAAAAAGAAGTGAATCTATCCCAAGAACTGCAAATGACTCTCCTGGTAGTGCCACAAAGTTGTTCACTCTATCTTTGTGATTTAGTTTCTTGGAGATTGAGTAGTAACGTGCTAAGAAAACGTCCCTTAGTTAGTTCGAAGTGAAAATTGAGTTATAAGGGAGCTCAGTGAACCAAATAGCAGCCTCTCCCGTTAGTGAGAGAGGAAATACTTTTAGCCCTATTACATCCAAATTCAAATCAGGCCTCCCTCCACAGCTTTTACACACTGCCCTTACCTTAGCTATATGGGCATGTGGGTCCTCAGAAGGTAACCCTGAAAACAAACCTCTAGCAGAGAGCATTTGCATCAGACTACTAGTTACCACAAAGGTGTGGCCTTGTGGTAGAGACGGAAAGACAGGTGGCTCATCAGAGTCTGCAATATTATCATAACCTCTATAGTACTCTTGAGGACGTGGAGCGGGATTTTGTCCCTTTTGTTGATTTTCACCAAGATCATCAGGTAATAAGTGACCATGAGCATCAACTGGAGCTGGGATGTTCTGGTTTGGATCATCATCTTTAATATCCAAGTTTAGATTCATATTGCATAGAGTACGCTCTAATTCGTGGTCATAGGGAAACAAGGGTTCTTTTCCTCGACGTGCATTTGGCATACAAGGTAGTTAGTTCTGCAAGAATAAAAAACAATAGTAAAGTAAAATTAAGAAAATATTGACTAAACTTTAATAATAAAATTAAGTTAATCTAAATATTACTTTCCCCGGCAGCGGCGCCAAAATTTGAAACACTTAAACTTACTTCTCAAATAAGAAGTAAAGCAGTCGTATCAAGTAAAGAACCCAACTAATGAGGTTGGGATCAATCCCACGAGAAAAATATTTCAGACTTAACTTTATTCTATTGTTAATAATATTTAGTCAACTAGTTCCCTAGAAAAAAAAGACAAAAAAGTGGGTTTTTATTTCTAAATTAATGAAAATAATTAACTAAATTAAAGTAAACAACTAACAGATTCAAATCTCGGAGCTTAATCAATTAATAAAACTAACTAGGGCTTAAGTGTTCCCCACATGTTCCTAACTTGATAATTCTAACTATAACAACTCTTTCTTTGTATCTTGCATGTAAAGTGATAAGTTATGTATCGCTAAATCCTTGGTCCGGCATTTAGAAAATTTCACTCCACACCTTGGTTCGGCTACGTGTGTTGCTATACTAACCCCGACCTTCACCTCATATTAAGCATTGTATACAATATTTGACTAAGTTATTACCTCATACCAACCGACAGTAGCCTATTAGATAGTGTACACTAAATCTATGTTGATAATTCTTTTCCTTTTATCTACCTCCTTGGTCCGTCAAGTAGCATAAAGGCGAGTCTAATGTTGGACATCCATTAAAAAGACTTCTAAAGGAAAGAATTATCAATACATGCAAGACACTTCTTGAATTGCTATGTCGGTTAGATTTTACCTAATTATTAACCCATGGTTCGTCGGTTAGATTTTACCTCATTATTCACCCATGGTTCCCACAACCCTAATTATGGAATTTAGTTACCCATGGTCATAATCACACTATTCATATATTTAATGTAAGAATTCATGCACTTAATTTAATGAGAAAGAATAAAATCTAGAAATTCACTTGATTAATCAACAAAAAACCTACCATCAATTCCAGAAAAACTGTATCAATTACTGGAATTAATTCTTCAATACTTGAACAAGAGAACTAAAAATTATCGAAAAGTCTAACAAAAAGTTTAACAGTCTAACCCTCCAAAATGAGGTTTTCCAACTATTTATAATAAAGACAAAAACCCAATAAAAGATGGATTCTAATTACTGAAAATCTGTCCAAACACGTCTGAATTGACGGACCTCGTGACGGACCTTAGTGGTCACGACGGGCCGTCATGGCCTCCTCACTATGATGCCACCTACGGACCATCACAGACTCGATGGACCATCGTAAGCTTTGTAGGTGGTCTCTTCTACATTTCTCGCTCAACGAGTTTTGCATCCATCTTTGGACATATTTCCTACAAATAAGGAGAAACTAAAATAAATATCAATACAAAAAGGCTTTTGGAAACACAATAAACTTAAGGAAAAAGCATTGAAAATACCGTGAAACCAGAGTACATCACTAAATAGTCGAGCAGACAGAGGACTTCCAACCATTAAACTATACTTTATTCCTTAATATCGATTTTGAGAAAGAGTACAAAAGTGAGAATGTTGTAAATAATGCTTCGTTGGAGTTGAGGTAACTTGAATCTCATTCAAAACACTTTTATATGAAATCTGAGTTAATGAATGAGTGTATTGATGAGAAACAAGGCTCCTACGTTGTAATGTTTTTTAGTCCATGTAAACAAAACGTCATTTCTCACCTAAGGTCCAAGAGTGCAAAATGCGACATATATTACTTGGTTCCTTTATCATTATACCACCTCCCACTGAGAGGAGAAGAAAAATAGATGTAGAGTTAGGGGGTAAAATTCATAAGTTCAATGTGGAAAGAAAAGTAGTAAATTTATTTGTGTCGTACCGCAATGTTATATTAAGCGATTATTCGGAGGCGACCCAATTTATAGTGTAATTTTTTTGTAGAGTCATTTTTTGTGTAGTTTTATAAGGTTCTGGAGAAGTCTGAATATCCAAAATTTGGAGCTAAGGAGAATGTTTGAGTTTAAGTTTGGGGTGGGTTGGACTCTTGATGAATATAAAGAGAACATGTTACTAGCTAGGCCTAAAGGCCTCAAAGAGTTTTTCAAACTCTTGTTTTAAATTTTATTTGATGCTTTGAGGACATAACATCTTTTTAAGTGTGAGGTGTAAGAATAACTTTCTTGTTTTTATTGTTTTATTGAGTCTTTCATTTTTTTTGGATGAGTTCCTTGACATTTGTTTTCAGTTATTTTCCTAAGGATAGTCCTTTTGAAACAAATGTTTTTATTTTCTTTAGTAATAACTTTTTTTTTTGCAGAGAGAAAAGAAAAGACCATTTTGAGTGGTGTGATACTTTTTAATTGGGTATAATTTTTTAGTGGTACTTTCTTGTGAATGTTTGAACAAAAATGCAGATTCTTTGACACTTAAACTCATGGTTGTGACTTTGTAGATAACTTATTTTATTTGTACTTTATTATGATCATGTCTCTCTTAGAAGTGGAATTGGTCCATCTTGATTGACACTTGTTCCATGTGTGATGAGTGTTGACACCCAATTTTGACTCTCTCCGATAATAATTAATTGACGAGTCTCTTAATTCTAAATGATTTGAAATAATTAGATTTTGTAACGTTAGAGTATTTTAAAGCTATTTTGAATCTTATCACTTTTCATAATTTTAGTAATATAAATGTTTTATATAATTTTGTACATATTTAGTATATTTGATATACATTTCAAGATAATTCATCTCAAAAAGATTTTTGTTTTAGTAATTATTTTTATTAAAATAGTTGAATTATGATTATATTTTTGAATCATTAGTTTACAATTTAATAAATTATTTTATTTTGCTAAGATCAAGAAGTTTGTTAATTAATTTTTATTAATTCGTCTTATTCAATGTTTAGTCAAATCATCATATATGACCAATTTGGCTTATTTACCGATCTTAAGGACCAAGCTTGAGGCCCAAATTATTTTACCTTACCCTTTTTGTTACCCAACCAACCCAACAGACTCAATTCCCTTTCAATTTCTTTTCATTAGAGACCTGACCTATCCAATATCTCACAAAAATTGGCCCATTAACTTACCCAAAATCAGCCAACCAATTTGATATTCTCCGACCCATTCCTTAGACTCGACCCAACCCTCTCTTTTTTCCAAAAAGAGAATACCCAACACTTAAAAAGTCCCAGAAGTTTTCTCAAAATGACTTTTTCACGGCTTCTTCACATTGTTCATGTAGCTCTGCGCGTGAGCATCCTTCGGACTACTGTACGTCTTTCATTCCTCTTAACACAAGATCAAGTGGACAGACTACGGCTCAAACGCCCGTAAAGCAGACGGAGATGGACGGAAAGTAGTCCCAACATCTTTTTCTCCATTTTGCTCATGTAGTAAAGTAGTTGTATGTCCTGGCAGTAAGAGAAGACGCGAGTTGTCGTTGTAGCGCAAGACGAGGACAAGTCGCCAAGCAAGGACGATTGGAATCGATCCAAGCCCTTCAAGCCGTTGCCATCATCCAGAGTTCTCTAAGATTTAACCTTTTATCTTGTACAAGCATCTATTTATTTCGCAGAATTTTTAAAAATTTGAAAAAAAAATTTCAGAAAGAAAAAAAAAGAGTTAAAAATAATCTCTTTCTTTTCAGAAAGAAAAAAAAAGAGGAGATAGAGAAATTTTTTTGGACTTAGATGATTTTGAAAGAAAAATAAAAATTTGGGTTAGACAAAATTAAAGAAAATTAAAGATATTTAAAAATAGTCAATTATTTGAAAGAAAGAGGGAGTAGATTTTGAACAGAAAGTTCTTCGAGGTTAAGTCGGTTTTGGGCTTTCATTCTTTTGGTTCAATCTCGCAAGTTTCTTTGAGTCTTCCTTTGTGTGATAGTCGCTGCCTCTTCTCCTCATTCCGACTCAGTTCGCTGCCCCGAATAAGGTAAACCACTCAAAATCCCTTTGGTTTCTTTCAAGTTATTTATGTTGGCTGTTTGTAGCTCTGCGGAGTCTAGACGAACTTGTGTGATGTGTTCGAAGTTGTTAGTTCATGTTTCTATGTCCTCTAAAGCCTCTGTTCATGTCCTTTTTCTGTGTCTTTATTTTTTTGATTTAACGTTCAATCAAGATCACATTGTCGACATTCGTTATCCCTCAAATGTGAAGAAATTTGTTCATTGGTCTATTATTTTTGCTCAACTTAGACATTTTTTGGGTTGTAAGTACATTCGTGCAATTGACTCCTTTTTAACATGGTTTATTACTGTGTGAATGTGATAACAAGATGGTTTGTGTTTGTAATAACTTTCTATGTTTTCTCTGTATCATTGCACCCCTTTGCTGATAATTTTCGTTACGTTTGATAAAGATTGACTGATTAGTTCTTCTTCAAACAAAAGTGTTGTCTTTTTCTCGGTAAATTTTGAGGACTTATTTGGAATTGTACATCTCTTAGTTGCTTCTCCTGTAGCTCATAAAATGTCATATTGTGGACATGCCTAATCTTTCCGCACATATATGTACACATATGCATTTTCAATTTTTTTTAGGAATTGAATGAGCCTGTGGGTAGTGTGTCTTGGTGAAAATTACGCTTAATTCGAAGCCTCTCAATAGGGAGTTTAGATGTTGTTGTATTCGTTTGTGCATAAAAATCATCATGGTGTTCAAATGAGAAGTCGAATGCATGTCGCTGACTTATTTCGTCTCCAAATCGTGCCTAGATTAATTTCTTTATGATTCTTTTAAATATTTTTCGGTTTTGAGTTGCTGACTTTTTGCTGCTTCTTTCTGCCATTCCGATTTTACTTTCCCTCTACTGTTTGGCGTGTAATGCTGTAAAGCTTAAGCCTTTCTTCATTGAGGAGTAGCCCAAAATGATTAGGAAGGTAAAACTGTTCATTATATGGAGCCTTAATACAAATTTTATGACATGTTTCTTCCCTGTATTTGTCTTTCATTAGTTAATATGAGGTTTGAGCACATCTAAACGTTAAATTATATATTTTTATCACTATTATTTCTTCTCGTATGGTGATATGATTTCATACATAATAAGGAGTTTGATGGATAGTTAAGCGATAATAGATTGTTCGTGTGTAACACTTTGACAAAAAATAAGAAAAAACATTTTATCAATCGTAGGCAACTTCTGGAAACTATTTTATTTTCATGGATTAATGTATTAAATTTGGAATCTAAGGATATTAATTCATGTGATAGGAAGTGAGCATTGATCCATTTTCCTTCTGTGGGTCGGTAGCTTTTGCATAAAACAAGTTGTAGATTTATTGTTATTTTGTGATGAACCGAGTTGCTCAATATTGTGTGGTTTCGTACTTATGTGTTTTATTATTCTGCTACATGTGAAATCTACCAAGGGTCACTATAAACTCCAATCTATCTCCGACATTTCGAGAGAGACACAAAGGCTAAAAATTTCTCCTTCTAGTCTCTCGACCTTAAAATTGATGAGTAGGTCCCCCAAACATGGGGAATATGAATTAAATTGAAGAATTGAAGTCTTGTTATTTTCAAGCTTAAGCTCTTCTAAAGTTTTCCTTATTATCATTGCGCTAGAACTTAGGACAGGTACCAAATGGAAATGGGTCAAAACACCCAAAAGAAATGGGTCCAACTACCGGTCAAGGCTGACATAAACCAAATTTGGACCCAACTCTCTCTCTCTCTCTCTCTATCTCTTTTACTTTACTGTATATTTACTTGATATTGGTTGTCGTTAGTGTTAGAATTAAAAACTTGAATTCCCCGAAAGACACCACTTTGTTTTAGTTGTTAAAACTAAATTGATTGTCTTTATGTAAACCTAAAAAATAAATAAACTTTGCAAGTTAAATAAACTCACTTAAGTGGTAAGTCGGTTTCTTACCCTTTTTCAGATTTCAAATAAAGGTGAATTAAATCAAAGAATTTTAGCCAAACTAAGTTAGTTGTTTAATAATTGCAAGTTAGCAAATATTTTAGGTGCCGTAAAAACCTTCCTAAAATGTAAATATGAATTCCCGAACCCCTTTTAATGTTTTCTTAAGATTTTCTGTTTAAATCTTTTGAAAATTAAGTTTTCTTGATTTTTCTTTAAAAATTCAGCGTCAACTCTAAAAATGTCTAAAATCTTTTAAAATATTTTCTTATAAGTAAAGCAGAATGGTGAATCTTCTTGGAAATTGGAGGATTCTAACCTTAAAACTAAACTTATGTGGCTATGTGAAAGAACTATCTATTCTGTCCTTATCATGTTATATCAACTATGGACTTTTCATGGCATATTTCCGTGAAATGAAAAATAGTTTGCATTAGGATAAAGGGAGTTACATAGCTTACCACAACTTCTTTCAGAAAACAGACAAGTCTTTCTTTAGAAGAAATAAATGAATTGTTGGCTTGCGGTAATACAACGTCGTTTGTTAGCTTCACCTCACCGTCTGTCTGAGTTGGGTAACTGTCACTTTTGAACCAATTGTAGTCAACCTAAGATGTAGAGAAACCAAAATCGAATCTAAAAATTAATCCAAGATGGCTTAACGCTCAAGGAGTGTTGAGTCCATTATAAAGATCACCTTGAGTCCAAAACGGCCCACGGTCTAATCTGACAATCAGGCTTACATGTTTAAATTTGAAGGTTATATATGTTACTTGAAAAAATAATTGTTCCTTGGCGCTAGAGAGTTTAATTGTTTGTACTAGTCGAAGAAAGAGTTGTACAAGCCACTGGTCCTGCCAAAGGCGTTGATATTTGGAGAAGAAAAGAAATCGAGATTGAAGGACGTTATATGGAAACTTAGTTTAAGATCGTACCCCTGCGTGGAATGATTATTTGTACCCATTTTCCCTACTGTGTATCCCCATTCAGCTTATTTATAGAGCTTGTATAAATTTGGGTTTTGGGACAATGAGATGTTTCAAATGACATATATATCCTTCGAATTACTAGGTCTACCCTTGGCACAAAAGGGTCACAAGCATGTTTAGGGGGCGATATTTGTATGTATACTTCTATGCTATGTTACTTTGAATGAGAACGTTGTTAACCCACTCCTTTCAGGAAATTTCTTAAAAAATATACACAAGTCTCCTACAAAGTCCAACCAATTTTTTTGAGTCTTGAGTTTCTCAAACAAAAGCAAATCTTATCACCAAATTCTAAAACATTATTCTATCATCTCAAGAAAAGAAAAATCACAGCTATTGATAAAGGTAAGGGTATCAAGATAGAGCCTACTGGGGAAGAGTTGCAGAGGAAAATAGAACGAATCATGTACAAAATTCAAGAGATTATATAAGAAGGATTCAAAGTCGAGATTTCCATGATAGTCTACAAAGCCGCAACTGCGATGCTGGATAAGGATTTGACGTCTAAGATAAAGAAAAGGAAAGATACCGAGATAGAAAGAGAGAAATTGGGGAAGAGGTTGGATATGCTCTGACAGAAGATTCGGGAAAGGCAAGAAAGAGAAAAAGAGATAGATTTAGCCACCTGATACCCTCAAATTTACTTCTCGAAAAGAAGTATAAGCAGGCGTATCAAGTAAAGAACCCGACTATGAGGTTGGGGTCGATCATACAAGAAAAACTATTTAGACTTAACTTTAACTTACAATTACTTCTATTTAATCAAGTCCTTTCCAAAAACAGGTAATAAAAGAGGGTTTTAAATAACAAAAGGAATTAAATATTTCTATGTAAACAAGTAGCAAGTGGGAATTTGATATTTATTAAGTGCTGAGAGTAACTACGGCATAAGTGTTCCTACAGGTTCATAACACGGTAATTCTAGCTATAACAATCTTTTTCTAGTATCTTGCATAGAAAGTGGTAAGTTATGTATCCCTAATTCCTTGGTCTGGAACCTAGGGAATTTCATTCCGTACCTTGGTCCAGATACGTATGTATGATATACTAAACCTTACATTTACCTCATATTAACCATCATAATCGATGTATGGCTTATTTGTTACTTCGCACCAATTGACACTAGCCTATTAGATAGTGTATACTAAATCTATGTTGATAATTATTTTCTTATTGTCTACCTCCTTGTTATGGCAAGTAGCAACACAAAGAGTTCTAAAACGTGCACTCGTTAAAAAGACTTCTAAATGAAAGAATTATCAATATATGCAAGACACTATTCTAGAATTGTTATTTTAACTTGTATTTACCTTGTTATTTACGCATGGTTCGCACAACCCTACTTATGGATTTAGTTACCCATGTTAACAATCACACAACTCATATTGATTAGACAAGAATTGATGTACTTACTTTGATAAGATTGAAGAAAATCCAGAAAACAACTTGAATAAATCAAAGTCTTGCAACAAGCGATTCCGGAAAGTAGAATATTTCCCAAAATCTCAAGTTCAATAACTAAGAAAGTAAAACTGAAAATTACCAAAGTGTCTAACACCAAATACGAGGTTTTTACAAGTATTTATAATAAAGAAGTCCTAACATAAAAAGGAAATCTATTTAAGGAAAATATTCCAAAAAAGCGTCTGAGTCGACGACCGGACCAATGGACCGTCGAAGACACGATGGACCGTCGAGGCCTCCTGTCGTTCAACACTTAGAATCTTTTTCAGCTGCTTTCTTCTCCTATGCATGTTACCACCGATAAAGTAGGATTATGGTCCGGTGAGTGCACGATGTCCCATCGATGGCTTTCGTTTCTCCACACTTAGAATCTTTTCAAGACGGATACTGGGGAAACTTTCTGTTAGCAATGACGCATGTGCAGGATGGTCTGTCATGAAGATAAAGGTCCGTCGATATCTTCCGTAGCCCCACACTTGGTCAGAATACCCTGATTTTCCTTCACCAGCATTTTCTTCAGATGACGGTTGCCACAGACGAACCGTAATTGTCTGCACGGGTCATCACTTCTGCAATTTTAGCACAGTTCTTCCGCATTTTCATTCTAGACAGTTTTCCTACCAACAAATAGAGAAAAAAATTAAAACTACTATAAAAAGTCCTTAGACACACACTAAACTGAAGGAAAAAGTACCATGAAACCACGGTACATCAACATCATCAACTTAAATTCGTTGTTTGTCCTCATGTAATGCACTATGACTCACCACAAAACCTTTGTAGAAGAGTATCTTTATTTTAGCTTTCACAATTATTTTGTTATCGATCCTGATTATTTTGATTATGTTTATGCATGATATAACTATTAGGCTCGCTCATATGGATCAGACCATGACACGAACTCACCACACACCGACTCCTATCCTCTTTGATATCTCACCAAGGTACCAATTTTCCGGTATTGCAACTACTGTCCTCACTTAAAAAAAACATCCTTATTTTTCACAGAATTATTTCAGTTTGAGTATAAGGATTATTTTTTTCAACACTCGCTCTCAAAAAAAAATCACACCACATTTATACCTGTTGCCATAGGCTTGCCCTTATTTTCACTTCTTTAAGTTCACTATAATTGACTCTGAGGATCACGATAGGACTTTCTTAGCTTGAAACATAGGCTCTTGGTCAGGTAGGGTACTTATGGATGTATTTTAGTGACTTATTACCCTCCTTGACATAACGGATAAGTGTCCTACCTTTTCATCGTTTTATTCCGCCCTATTCCTTCATTTTTTTTATATTCTTTCGTCTTACTTTTATCCTTTCTTTCTCCTTTTGTGTAAGTGATTTTTTTTTATAAAAAAATTTCAGTTTTCTTTAAAATTTTCATTTTCTTTTGTTCTTTCCCTTTCTTTATTCTTTCAATCCCACTTCCCGGAGCATTCCTCAACTAGCCACCCTCAACTCATGGTTTTTCCATGTGTCAACATATACACTACCCATGGTTGGGTTAGGGGAATGAAAAGATGGTTTTCTGCAATAGCCACCCTCAACTAATGATTTTGGTATAAGCTGAGGTGCACATGTCCAAGGAGGTGCCAGAGCCAACATATTGTTCCCAGAAAAGATCATTTAGGGTGAAAATTAAAGGTCTATTTTTAGCTCAAATCATTTGGATCTAGAAAGATTAATTTCATTTGGTTTTCTATTTATCTAGGCTAAAGATTGGCTATCTTGAACATGGGCCTATGATCCTTTCCTAATTGTCTATAACAACTTACTTTTAGCAGGACTAACCAGGCATGTTCTAGCTCGATACCAATGGTGGACTATTCAAATTTTCCTCACACTTGGTTGAAATCTCATTACTCTACCAAATTATCAAATACCTAGTTAAAGTTTAATATTCAGGGACATGCAGTGGTGTATCTCTATGTCATGCTTAGAACCACACATTCATCAGTTACTATGCCTAGTCATGTAGCATTTTCTTTAAATCACTATATCAATTTATTTAGCCATCATGCTTCAGATTCCATTTCTGTACTATGTACAGAAGATACCAACATGCTGGTTCAACAATAAAATAACCAGTCTCTTGGGGAAAAAGAACACAGGCAAGAAAACACCAAGAGAGGATCGTGAGTTGGGCTACTCAGATTTAACCCTAGCACTCACTTTCCATTTACCCCACCTCCAACAAAAAGACATGCAATTGTCCGCAATGCATAAAAGTATATAAAATGGGGTGGTAGGTGAAGCAAACATGAGGCGCAAAGCGCCGATGATCAACATGCTAACCCCTTTGTCGACAGTGCCCTAACTTAGAAAAATTTAAAGAATATACCTGGGCACAACGGATCCTACCGACGGTTCGTCGAAGGGACGATGTTCCGTCAATGGGTGCACCAGACCAATTTTACCAAGATTTCTGGTGATTTTGTCCTTGAACATTTAACACCCATTAAGATAATCTTTTTGTGTTTTCTGGACGCATTTTTTTGAACACAGACCCTACAGTACGATCTAGCCAACATTCCTAAAGAAAAATAAAAGAACATTTAGACGTGACATAAGTAATAAAAGCAAAAATAATGCAACTATGCCTAGAAAATGACTAAAAGCTATAGTTCGCTAGAGGATATATATTGGGTTGCCTCCCAATCAACGCTTGATTTAACGTCACGACACGATAGAGAACTTTTGATTACTCAGATTTCATCAAGATGGTATGCCTCAGTCACTTCACGCGCCATTTCAGCATGCCCTAGATGGATTTTGATTCGCTGCACGTTCACCTTGAACATTACACCGTCCTTGTTCTCCAACTCAACCACACCATGTGGGAATAGTTGGCTGATCAAATAGGGACCAGTCCATTTGGACTTGAGTTTGCCTTGAAACAAGCACAACCTAGAATTGAACAAAAGCACCAAATCCCCCACCAAAAAATCGTGCTTCTCAATCTTTTGGTCATGGTACTTCTTCAACTTTTCTTTGTAGAGGGCTGAACTTTCATATGCCTTCAAGAAAAATTAATCAAGCTCATTCAACCCTTTTAACCTCTGTTCATCAAGGTGAACTCTTTTTTTCTTCTTTTATATCTTTTTCGGTAATCGATACACACCCTCTATCCAGTCACTGGTCTCATCGGGACAAACTCATTTTTCTCATTGGGGACCACAGTAATTCCCCCTTTATTAGGTACAAATTGAACAAGGCATACACAAATACTGTCGGCGATTGTATATATCACTCAAACATCCAACCACTTAATAATTTCCTTGTTCACCACCTAATGCATAGGTGGATTGAAACATCTCTAGTGCTCAATACTTGTCTTGATCGGGCATGACTTGGATTTTATGTGAACAAATCCAGGAAGGGATCCCAATAATATAAACCATAGTCCACCAAATAGCTCTTTTGAACCTTTTTAACACCTCCACTAAACTCTCAACTTGATGCACATTCAAATCTTATGCAATAATTACCGGTAAAGTGTCACCTTTTCCCAAGAATACATACCTCAAATAAGGTGGTAGAGCCTTAAGTTCTACTTTTGCAGCCTTCTCTATAGATGGCTTCACGGGTAGAGACTCGCAATGATTTATATCGAACTCCAACTTCTTTTGTTTAAACCAAAAATCACCGCGATCAAGTGCCGCGACCAATGACCCATACTCTTCAATGCAATCACTATCAAAATTCATGATCACTGCAGCTAGTGCTTTTAGACCCATACGATCTTCTATTTGTACCTCAGATGACTTTTCAACCCTGTAATATATGGCAGATACCGATTGGAGATGACCACTCTACCTTATGGACCTACAAATGTTGAAAGTCAGTTCTTCATTGTTCAAGCGATATTTCATTTGCCCTTTCTCCATATCAGCCAAGGATTTACCCGTAGCAAGGAATGACCTCCACAGAATAATAGGCACCTCAAAATCGTCCTCAAAATCCAGAATCACAAAATTGACCGGAAATATGAATGACTCCACCTTTACAAACACACCGTTGAGTATCCCAATAGTCTTCTTCACCGTTCGATCGGCCATCAGTAGTCGTATCGCAGTGGGCTTTGGGTCACCCAAACCCAACTTCTTGTTAGTAGAGAGAGGCATGAGATTTATGCTTGCCTCAAGATCACATACTGCTTTTCCAAAGTGTAATAACCCAAATTATACATGCAATAGTGAAGGCACCCAGATGTTCTTTCTTTGGCACTAAAGACCTTGTAGAAATAGCATTACAATGCTGCATTCTATCATAATCCTCAAAAGAGACCGATCATTTCTTAGTGACCATGTCTTTTATAAATTTGGCATAACTAGGCATTTGTTCAAGAGCTCATATCAAATGGACATTGATGGTAAGCTGTTTGAGCATAGTGATAAAACACTGATATTTACCATCCTCGATCTTTTTCACTATCATCTATGGGAATGGAGGTGGTAATGTAGGCATGAGGTCACCTTTTGGAGTACCTCAACTTCTTTCCTGTTTTGTCTCCTAACTCACCACTAGCCTCCACTACCTCATCATCACCTCTTATCACAGTTACTACACTCGACGACATCGGTGGGTCAATGGTTTGCTTACAACCTCAAGTTGGGACTGCCATACAATGTTTATCATTTTTCAGATTTTGGACAATATTGCTAGGAAGAAGGCCCGGCTGGCGTGGGTTCACAGTTGAAGACAATTGGACCATTTGCAACTCAGGATGCTTGATCGAGATTGAATGTGCATCAAATTTTAACCAAATACTCGTTAAGTCACTCTTCAACGTTAGTGTGCTCATCACTAGCATCAAACCTCCTCATCATTTTGTGCAACATATCCTCCACTTAGGCCATACTGCCTCCACCATCCTTAGAACCAACTTCACGATTTTTATGTGGAACATAGGGCCCACTCCTATCATTTCTGTTACCATAGTTACCCTGGTTGAAGTTGTTGTCGCAGTTGTAACTCCCATCTAGGACATAATGATCCTCTCGATTGTAATAACTATAGTTCCAACCTTGATTTCCTTGATCTTGGTGACCATTCTCCTGATTAGATCCCTGGGCGTCTAGTTGGAAACCCTCCGTCTGCTAATATACAATATAAGAGTCCTCCTTATAGTAATACTCATCATTCGACTGTGGTGGTTTAGACAAGTAGTTCACCACATTACCTTTTCTGCACCACAGAGACCTGTTTCAACACCAAACCAAGCTCAATTCTCATTTGAGCCATTTATTCATGAATCTCATCTGTGGCTGGGTTGTGTGTGGATTGCACTAAAAAAGTGTTTCTCCTAGTATCTGACTTCCAAGTTCTCCAAGCTTGATTTTTTTGAGAGATTTTCTCCAAATTCTCAGCGATCTCAACATAAGCACACTCCACATAAGAACCACTCACTATCGTATCCAGTACAACTTTATTACTATCATCTTGTCCCAGAAAGAAGTACTCTTTCGATGACTCATCATCAATGTCGTGATTAAGGACACTTCTCAAGAATGAGGTGAACCTATCCCAAGAAATACTGACTGATTGTCACGACCAGAATCTAAACCATAGACAAGACCGGCGTTGTTGACCTCTTAGAGGTCACAGACAGGCCTACATACGTCATTCTTACTTCATCTAGGTTAATTTTAGAGGAAAATTTGAACTTTTTATCTTCTTACCTCATGTTAAACATTTTAAACTTAACATTATAGGCGTTCATAAATCAATCATCTTATATAGAGATAATCAAATGAAAGAAACAATTTATAATTTCCTTAAACATATTTTTGCATAAAAGGTACCAATATAAAGTATGAAATGAAAGTGGAAAGAAACACTAGTGGAACATGCTTCCCTAGCTAAAGCCTACATATAAGATTGTTAATAATTGCAGACATCCTCAAAAGCATGAGGGACTAATAAGTCCGGATGAAAGCTCCACGTACGGATACCTACAAAATCAACCTGTAAGCTCTAGCGTCCACCTGTGCCTGCACCTAAAAATATAGAGTTGTATGGGATTAGTACACACTTGTACTAAGTATTGGTACATGCAAGAAAAAACAAAGGACACGCATGAGAAAGAATAACTCTTTCCTAAAAACATGACTTATGGAAAGTCAAATCAGTGGACTAGCCAAATTTTGATCAGGAAAGTCAATGGACCTGCCAAATTTGGATATGGAAAGTCATGCCATGAGTATAACATGCATCTTCAAACTTATCATTTTGCAATCATCACAAAACATATTTCACATAGTACATATCATAATTTATATAACACATAACGTTGTTTATATCATTCATTCGTATGCCATGAGACCTTGAAATCATTGACTGGACATTAAGACTTCCCAAAAATGAGGGCTTAACATATGGGACCTCAACTAGGGAGTCTTATTTTGCAAACACAGAGCCTGTTTCATTCATTTAATACATACTTAATTTCATTTCATTGATGGACCAGTGTAAACACCAGCTATACCTAGGATGTAGCTTAAGACTTTCATCAGGTTCGTTGTGCAATGACCAAGAATGACCTAATGTCATTACTTGAATCTAACTCACCTCTTGATTATCCTATCTTGACAGTTTCGGTATCATTCGTTTCATCATGTGCATCATTTGAGGCTTGACTCATTCATTCATTGGGAACTTTAACTTTAATGGACATAGATTATGTGAGCATCATGAAATTAGTGTCATAATACCCCATACCGAAAAGAGGTGGAATCAACATCCAAAGTGACCCAAAACATGCTAGCATACATGGGAATTGAACTCCGCCAGATCCCTATATTGGAAGTATAGGTTCTAAGAGTAGGAGAAATAAGGATACCCATACCAAGCATGCCGAACAGTCTCATCTCATTAGAGTTACGTAAACCTCCGCCTTTTTCGAATGAAGGCATCACTGCTCATAGATAGTGTATCGGTGCTCAGTATAAAGTTGCATTACATTAAACTCATACTTCATGGAAGTTGGCTTCTAGTATGAGGACATCATAGCTCAATAGATGATTTCTCATCTCATCATTACTATTAAGTGTGTTAATCTCAATACTTTCAGTGGAGTGTTCATAGAGACTTGTCTCTTCATTAACTTTACACTCTCATAGGTGAGTACTTTTTTGTAACATTTACTTACGCTCATTTGAGATTGCTCTCATCTTTTACATTAGCCTCATATCATGTTGTCACCTCATTCATTAACATTAACACATTTTCTCTTCTTAATTACTCACCCCTTTTTACGTGAATTTTCATTTCATCATATGTCAATGCCCATGGCAATTTAGTATGTTTCACACTCTTACATAACCCTTCTAGGGTTTCATCACTTCATTATTCAGTTTATCATTTCATTGTTCATTTCGTCATATGCCAATGCACTTGGCCATTTTGGGTATCTTACACTCGTACTTAACCCTTCTAGGGTTTCATCATTTCATTACATACATCTTAGGTTAAATTATTTTTAATCGTATGCTAGACTTACGGGTCTATTCATAAAAGACATGAGGCTTCATTCATAGTTTGTTAAGTGAATCATATCTTCCTAAGATTATGTAGTGCAAGACTTATGTATCTTGTATGTATGCCAAGATCTTGATTTTGATCTAAGTAGGTGGTCTATTATTGAACATTTAATTCACGTATAATTTATGTATCAATACGGGAATTTGGGAAAGGGAACCCAAGTTCGAACCCCTTGGACAATACTTACATTTTTCCTTGTCTTTATCTTTAGTCTTCATGACATTGGGACCCTTGATCGAGCCCTAACATCAACATTCTATCTTTATTTTTCTCCTTGAGTTTTCCTCTTATTTGGACGAATGGTTGTGGGATCGAACCCCCACAACCAATTTTTATTTTTCATTTAAAATTTATATTGTCCAATTTTCCTAGACCAAGAGGTAGTGGGATCAAAGCCCCACAACCTCTCTTTATTCACTCTTTATTTCACTAGTGACAGGGAGGTTGTGGGTTTAAACCCCCACAACCTCCTTATTTTATTTTTACTTAAAAATTGACATACTATGCATTTGGCAGTGAGGTTTTGGGATCGAGCCCCCTCAACCTCACTTTATTTTCTTATTTATTTCTCCCCTTTCCCCGTACCAGCCTAGAGTTTCTAGGTTCGATTCCCACGCCTTACACTTTCTTTTATTTTTCTTTATTTTGATTTGCTTCCTGGAAGTCATGGGTTCAATTTCCACGCCTCCCATTTTATTTTTTTAATTTTTGTACTCTACATGATTCAGCCAGCATACCCCATATCGATTCGCCTTGACCCCATTTCTTTTTTTTTGATTTTATGGTAGTGTATGGGTGAGGTCACAGGTTCGACTCCTTGTGGCCTCATCCCTTTAAATTCATATAAATTTCCACATTTTTCATCATTATTTAGCCTAAACCAAACTTGTAAATTATTTGGAATTTAGTCATTTTAAGCTTATTTTTTACCAACATTTTCACACAAAATCTTAGGGAAGTTCATAGATCATTTAACCCTTTTTAAGGTGCATTTCCACAGATTCTTTTAACCAACATATTGATAATAAAATCAGCCACACTTCCATTTCAATGAACATCACGATTTACATAGCTTTGTACACGTAAAATTAAAACCAAAACATTATAAAATTTTGAAGCCTTTACCAAGAATCTCATTTACAGTAACACACTTGTACACACATACACTTGCACATAATTTTGAATGCATGGTTCTCTTTCAAATGATTTCAAGTACACAAACATCATCATATTCATCACGAAAACATAACAGACACCTAACTCTACCAGCAATTATACCCAACCTAGGATTCATTGGGAGCTAGTGACATGGGCATGCAAGAGGGGAAACATTCCTAGTTTTCGCATGAATAATATGAACCTTAAGGGGTCTCTTGGGAAAGGGACCAAGATAGAAGAAAACCCATACCTTTTTGACGTTAAAATCTTGACTTGTTGCCCAAAAAATTCACCCAAGAAACCGTCTAAGCCTCCTTAATATCAACTCCACTCGAATAACAACCTACCTTAGCCTAGTGGACGATTAACATTTGTTTTCTTGTGATTTGGTGTGAGTTCTTCAAGGGTGAAGAACTTGGTTTATTTTTCAGATTTTGTATCTTATTTTGGCAGAGAAAAAAAGTGATAAAGAATAAGAGATATTGAGCATGAGAGTGGAGAGATAAACGTGCGAGAGAGAGTAGGAGTTATATTAGGCTAAGGAGTCTACTCTAGGACTTAGTCAAATAAGGTTAATCTTAATTATTAAAAATCTGATTTTTATTTTATTTTAAATCAGATAATGAATAATAATTATTAATTATTTATTTTAATTAAATATCTTAAATAAAAATCACATTAATTCATTGGTTCCACCTATTTTCGAACCCGGGTGAAGTAAGACCTCACTTCAAGAGATCAATTTCGGGTCTCTCTCCCCAAATTGCCCCTCCACATTTTTAATTAAATAATTAATTATATATTTAAAGTAAGTAGATATTACGGTTATCCTGGAAAATGACCATTTTACCCCTAGACCCTCCAAACCTAAGATTTCATCTTTTTAAGTCCGGTAAAGACTCCTTCGAGTAAATCTTCATATTAGAGATCCCTACATGGTTGGACCCAACCTTTCCTAGCTCAAATAACTCCCCAAGTTAGTTGTATTGGATGTAGCAAGGGTTCCGAAGTCTGTTTCTACGCGCGTCAATCCGTGTGAACCCTGGCCTAGTCATGGGCAATCTTGACACATTAAGTATCACTTAGTATATCCATTTTTAGGGTTGTTACACTGATTCTCGTGGTAGTGCCACAGAGTTGTTCACCCTATCTTTGTGGTTTAACTTCTTAGACACTAGGTAGTAACGTGCTAAGAACACATCCCTCAATTCATTCCAAGTATAAATTGAGTTATAGGGGAGCTCGGTAAACCATATAGTAGCCTCTCAAGTCAGTGAGAGAGGGAACACTCTTAACCCAATGACGTCCATGTTCAAATCAGCCCTCCCCACACAAATTTTACACACCGACCTCTTTTTTGCAATGTGATCATGTGGGTCCTCAGAAGATAGTCTCGAAAACAAACCTCTAGCTGTGAGCATTTGCATTAGACTACTAGTTACAAAAAAAGTATGACCCTGTGGTAGAGGAGGTAGGACAAGTGGACATTCAGAGTCAGTGATGTTTAAATTTCCCCTATAGTACTCTTGAGGGCGTGGAGCGGGAGGTTGCCTCCTTATTTCACCTTCCCCATGATTTTCAGCTAATATTTGATCATGAGCTTCAACCGGTGGTGGAATTTCCTGGTCGAACTCATCCTCTAGATTACCCAGAGTTTGGTTCATTCTGCATAGTCTACGGTTCAGTTCGGGGTCGGGTGAGAGTATGGGTTCTCCGTTACTCCGTGTACTTGGCATACACTTAAGTTTCATCTTGAGGAAAAAAATAAAGAGAAAAATTAAAATTAGGAGATTTTTTACTAAACTTCGGTAATGGGCTTAAAGTTAATCTAAAAGCCACTTTCACCGACAGTGCCGCCAAAATTTAATACGCTCAAATTTACTTCTCTAAATGAAGTATAAACGGTCATATCAAGTAAAGAACCCAACTATGAGGTTGGGGTCGATCAAAGGAGGAAAATGAGTTAGACTTAACTTTAACCTATAATTACTTCTATTTAATCAAGTCCTCTCTGAAAACATATAATAAAAGGCAATTTTTAAATAATAAAAGGAATTATTTTTTTTAAAGAAGACAAGTAGCAAGTATGAATATTTGATATTTATTAAGTGATGAGAGTAACTAAGGCATAAGTGTTCCCCACAGGATCATAACGCGGTAATTCTAGCTATAACAATCCTTTCCTAGTATCTTGCATGCAAAATAGTAAGTTATGTATCCCCAATTCCTTGGTTCGGTAACTAGGGAATTTCAGTCCGCACCTTGGTCCAGCTACATGTGAATGCTTTACTAACCTTACCTTTACCTCATATTAAGCATCATAATCGATGTATGACTTAGTTGTTACTTCGCACCAATCGACACTAGCCTATTAGATAGTATATACTAAATCTACGTTGATAATTTTTTTCTTATTATGTACCTCTTTGGTTCGACAAGTAGCAACAAGGAGAGTTCTAATACGTGCACTCGTTAAAAAGACTTCTAAACAAAAGAATTATCAATACATGCAAGACACTATTCTAGAATTGTAATTTTAGCTAGTTTTTACCTTGTTATTTATCCATGGTTCGCACAACCCTAGTTATGGATTTAGTTACCTATGTTAAAAATCACACAATTCATATTGATTAGACAAGAATTGATGTACTTACTTTGATAAGATTTAAGAAAATCTAGAAAATTACTTGAATAAATCAAAGTCTTGCAACAAACAATTTCGGAAAGTAGAATATTTCCAAAAAACTCAAGTTCAACAACTAGGAAAATCAAACTAAAAAAATACCAAAGAGTTTAAACCTAAAAATGATGTTTTACAAGTATTTATAATAAAGAAGTCCTAACATAAAAAGAAAATATATTTAAGGAAAACCTTCCCAAAAATACGTCCTAGTCAACGACCAAACGAACGGACCGTCAAGGCCACAACGGGCCGTCGAGACCTCCCATCGTTCGACACTTAGAATCTTTTTTAGTTGCTTTCTTCTCCAACCCACTGCTACCATAAACGTACCAGGATGACGGTCCATTGAGTGCATGATAGTGCGTCGATGACTTCCATTTCTTCACACTTAGAATCTTTTCAAGACAGGTACTGGGGCTACTTTTTGTTAGCAATGACGAATGTGCAGGACGGTCTATCGTGAAGGTTAAGGTCTATCGATATCTTCCGTAGCCCCACACTTGGTCAAAATTCCCAATATTCCTTCAACAACATTTTCTTCAGACGACGGCTGCCACCTACGGATCGTCAAGGGTCGACAGACCATCAATATCTCTGTAAGTCATCATTTCTGCAAATTCAGCAAAGATCTTCCGCATTTTTTATTCTAGACAGTTTTCCTGCAAACAAAGAGAAAAATACATTAAAACTACTACAAAAAGGCCTTAGACACACACTAAACTTAAGGAAAAAGCATTGAAAGTACCATGAAAGCATGGTACATCACTACCGCAAATGCGCTAACCAGAAATGCAACACTTGACGAGGAATAGACGGATGAGATGGAATAATTCACTTCCATGAAGAAAAAATATTGAAGTGTGGGGAAAACAAAGCTTTCCATGGGAACATGATCGCCAAAAGTCAAAAGATGTGCGAGCAATACTCTATTTGCGATCAAGATGCGAGTAGTGGATCATATGCCCCTATTCCTTGGTCTTATAAGAGGAGGAGACAAGCGGATCACTTTCCTAGGAAAGGTTGTGTCGTGCACTCTTTTTTACAAGCATCTTAGGCGGAACCCTCATGAGGGAATAACTTCTTAATTTGGGCGTGAAAACTCTCCATAGGTGTGTGCCTTCTACCCAAACGAGTGAGGGCTCAATATAAATGAATATGTGCAGCTTAAGTAAAGAATATGCCACCAGATCGACATTGGGAACATCCCACATATGTGGGGTGATAACACAACTCTCACCTATGACCAGCCGGAGCCAAGTGAGCACACCCAGTTTATTTGTCATTATTTCACACCATTCCGAAAATTTTTGCTGCAAATCTACAATGATTTGGTTCAGAATGGAGTCTTAACATTTATCCATGAGGATGATAGAGGTCTTGACCCTATTGGGGCTGAAATATGGAAACCTTGTTCTTATCATAATTCTATAGATCATAGCCTCTCAGGGTGCCTCAGCAAAGCTTTTGCTATGACGTAGAAATCCTTTGCAACATGGGAAGGATCCGAGTCGAGTTTGTTCCCCATGACTGACGCAACATCAAAAAGAAAAATGGGTGAGATGGAGCCACTTTTTATCTTAATTTCTTTGTTGTTTATTTTTCAATTTCCCTGTAATCCTATAAGAATGAATGAAACAAGTATTTCTTTTAAACCCAAACTACGTACGACCTGAATTATCATTGTGAAATACGTAGGCAACCTTCAAAGTCCTAGCCTCTACCTTTCAAAAATTTTATTCTTCCCATTTCCAACCACAAGAAATATGAGGCTCAGATCAATGGACGTAGAAAAGAGATGTAGCGAAAATACCTTAGATCAATGTGATTTAACCTTCATGAGATTATCCCAAATTAAAATCAGTAAACTCCTTCCTATTAAAAACCTATTTCACCTTTATTTCTGGGTCGGCATGTCCTCAAACAAAGCAACTTTAGTGTGTTTACATGCTATCTATGTGGTATGTTGTGTTACTTTTTCAAAACTCAAACTAACAAATTTTCCTTTGAGTTTCTTTCCTCCGCATGTAATTATAGATTTTTTTGTGTCGATTAAACTTGTTGATCATCCCTACATCACTAGATCTAAAGGGATTGCAGATTCCTTTTCCGGCCAAAGTTCATATAAGGGCAAAGCAGTAATGGGGGACAAAAACAATGAAATTAGTCTTACTGACATTGTGGTGTTTCAACCCACCATAGACGATCAAAACAAACTTATTATGCAGCTAATGCAGTAGATTGCCGAGATGAGGGTTGAAATGCAAAGGAGACAAGATCTGCCTAAACCAGGTTTTACTTCAAATGATTCGACTGACGAAAGGCCTGTGCTGTACTTTCCCTCTTCAATGTAGAACAAGCTCAGAACCCACTATCCACACCTGCTCAAAACCCTTTACTTATCGACTTAACCGTGCAAAATCCTTAATACGCCTCAGCCTCTTACCAGACCCCACCCTCCTCTCAAAGCAATAATTCCCAAATAGCACCTCACCCTCAAAACACCAATCACCGAACCGCTCCACCTCAAAAAACAAAAATACATTTAATCCCCAAACATCCCTCCATCACCAAAATCAACATACTAACCCCTAAACATACTCTCATAATTACAAAGCTTGTCAAAATTAACCAAGTCCGTCCGTTGCTCCACCACTACCTAGAAAAACCACCTTCCAAATTCCCATTCCAAATGAGCATAATGTGAATCGTACGAAGCTCGACCATTATGAGGAGCACAAAAAAGAATGGACATCTAAATAAGAGGCCACAAAAATAGACATAAAGGAGGAGATCCGAAGGACAATGAAGGAGATCCAGTGCACTCCTAACCTTGCTGGTTTGAACTATGAAGACTTATTCATTCATCAGAATTTGGACCTCCTAGAAAGGTTCATGATTCAAAAGTTTGACACTTAGGAGGAATAGGGAATAACTTAGCGCATCAAAGGGACTACTTTCACCAGCTCGTAGGAGTTGGAAGAGATGAAGTTGTATAAATGCAACTTTTTAGCCAAAAATTGAGTGGAGAAGCTTTAATATGGTTTACATCTCACATGACTAGACAGTGGGCCAGCTGGGAAGCCTTGGCTAAGGACTTAATTGAGTGATTTTATTACAATGTAGAGATTGTCTATGATCATTATTCCTTATAGAAGATGAAACAGAAGTCCAACAAAAGCTATAGAGAGTTTTTGTAAAAATGGAGAAAGGAGGCAGCCAGAGTTCGGCCTCCCATGTCTAAAAAAAATATTGTTGAGGTATTGTGCGGGTTCAAGAACCCGAGTATTATGAAATAATCATGCTTCTCATTGGAGAAAAAATTTCCGAGAAAGTAAAGGTAGGTAAGCCTATCAAGGATGGATTGAAAACTAGGAAGATTGCCAGTTTTGCTTGATCGTTCGGGTGCTCAGTCTTGTTAAAAAAGAAAAAAAGAAGATGTGTCGGTTGTTTCTTATGGGGGGAGAAGACCCCGAGAAGATAATCATCATACCAAGGTTGTTCTCGACCTTCACAAAGTCCATACCAGTCTTGTTACACATAAGCCGACTATGGAATTACTCCTCCTCCCAATTACCAAAATGACCCTCCTACCACTAACTAAAATACTCCCCCTTTATCAAATTCCATCTCCCATCTACAAAAATTCCCTTTTAGTTTACCAAAATCCATCTAATCATTACAATAGAGTCATTCCCAACTATGCCAACAAGCAGTCAAATTACTGAGCACCTCCCACAGTATATCAAGCCCAAGCTCCAGTTTACCAAAATACCTCCCCACACTACCAAACTCCATTGCAAAATTACCAGAATAATTCCTACCCAGGCATCAATCTCCCCGTCGTAATGTCCAAAATTATCATCTGATGTCTCCTACAAGGGAAACTACGAACCCCCTCGTCCTAGATTTTAGAAAAAGCCTGCCGATCTTTATTTGCACTTGACGAAAGCCGAAAAAAGTTGTACGAGTGAATAACCGTGGAAGGTTATATCCTACAATGGTACCCAAGCCAGTGGACATTAGCTCTCAATTTTACACACTTGATCATAAGTGTGCATATCACTCTTAGAGCATTGGGCATGATACTGAGGACTCTATCAACGTCAAGAACAAAACCCACGATATAATCAACCAAAACGTGGTCTTCCTCATGATAGTTGCACCCAACTTCAATAGTTATCCTTTGCCAAATCATAGAAGTGTCAATATCAATATGATAGAGACGGACATTTATTGGTGCGTGATAAAGGTGATAGTCCCGATTGTTCATTATGAGCTAGAAATAGTGGTGGCTTACTGAGCATCAATGAGAAAGAGAAATTCATGATTCTGACACCCGCAAAGGCTGTTTCCTTTGTTCCAATAGAAAATCCCGCTAGGCAAAGGCTTGTGATCGAAACTGCTTCAGGTCAGGGTATGACCAGATATGGAAGATGTTACACTCTAGAAGAGTTGTCCCATGGACGAAAAAAGAAAGGCCAAGGAGAGAGGATGATAAGCAAGGGCGAAGCTGAAGAAGTCTGTTGAAAGATGCAAACAAAGGACTATTCGATTGTTAAGCATTTGGAGAAAACCCCGTCTCGGATTTTGTGTGGGCCTTGTTGATGAGTTTGTCGTTACATATACAAGCCCTGATGAAGTCTTTGGAGGATACATATGTGCCCGTGGGTACCAGCAATGATAATGTAGTGTCCATGATCAATGACGTTATCCGAGGATATCAGATCAACTTCTATGATGAAGAGTTGTCTATCGAAGGGTGGATGCACAATAAGGATTTGCATGTCATTTTCATATGTTGAGAAAGGGTTATAAACGATGTCTTGGAAGATGATGGATCTAGCCTCTATATTTGTTTGTTGTTGACTCTAACGCAGTAATGATTTGATTTTGGGAAGCTTGAGCAAAACCAAGTTGGTCGTTCAGATAGTCCCTGCATAATTCGACGCAAAGTTTCAGTTCCTAGACATGGACTCTAGCTACAATCTTCACCTTGGAAGATCGTTAATCCACATGGCTATGGAAGGGTCTAGCCCTTCTACCCTTCACCAGCAGATGAAGTTTGTCTGGAAGGAGGATTGGATGAAGATGAAGAAGATTGATGATCAAGCATTGGCTAGGCCGATCCCTCATCAGTACCAATCATTTCCAATTTGAGAATATTCCGATCGTGATGGCCTTGGGGAAAGAATCTGGGGCCTTTTCAAAGATATTGATGCTATCATAGAGTATGAGGTCGAGCTAGCTTGTATCCGTGATGCTGATCTTGGGGAGCACCTCAAGAACTGGACTTCCACACAAATCTTGATTCCCTGATCATCATGGTAGAAGGACATTGTTTATACATGTTTTGAAAATCGGTGGTAGTATGAAAGAGGCCCGGACCCACCATTTTTATTTTTCTTTAATTACATGAATTTTTAAAATCCCCCCGTGACGTTTAAAAAGGAAAAATTGCACTTGGCCATGGCCAAAGTTTGCATTGTTTTCCAATTTGAATGAAGCTTTTTTTATTGAAAATTTATCTATTTTCTTATGTGCTAAGTTTTAATTTCTTATCTTTGTTTGTTTATGATTTCAGTAATATTAATTTTAAAACTGCTAATGTCATGTCATGGAACGAGCCAAACGAACAAAATGAGACAGGTGATGACGAAGGCGAAGAGCATGAATAATGAGGTACCGGAGTATGTACAGAGGAATTTCGGTAGTTTGAAAATTAGTATAAGTAGAATTTAGAAGAAACTGACACTGTGAATCTGGGAGACCAAGAGTGTGTCAAAGAGGCAAAAATCAGTGTTCACGTTAATGAAGCTCAAAGAAAGGATCTTATTTATTTTCTTACTAAATACATTGATGTGTTGGTCTGGGAAGTCAGTGACACGCTAGGAATGATTACCAATATGGTGTTTCAAAAGTTGCTGACTAATTCGGAGTCCAGTCCAGATAAACAAAAGGCTCAAAAGTTCAAGCCTGAGCTAAGCTTAAAGATTAAAGAAGAGATCAACAAACAGACTGAATCTCAATTAGTGGAAGTGACGCAATACCCGACTTGGTTAGCTAATATTGTTCCGATCTCCAAAAAAGATGGGAAGATCAGAATTTGTGCCGATTATGTAAATATCAACAAAGCGAGTCCAAAGGATACATTTCAATTGCCAAACAATCACATTCTGATCGATAATTGTGCTAAGCATGATATGCATTTATTTGTGCATTGTTCCGCAGGTTATCACTATATCTTGATGGATGAAGAAGGTGCAAAAAAGACAATGTTTATTATGCCCTGGGGCGTATATAATCACACGTTGATGCCATTTGGTCAAAAAAATGTCGGTGCTACTTGTATGAGGTCTATGACGACCATGTTCCACCAAATCATTCACAAGGAGATCGAGGTGTATGTAGATGACATCATAATAAAGTCCCGCGAGAGTTCGGACCATTTAATGTATTTAAAGAAGTTCTTCGATCTTCTGATTCATTATAACTTGAAGTAAATCTCGCTAAATATTCTTTTGGGGTGCAAGGAGATAAGTTGTTGGGATTTATAGTCACCAGAAGGGGTATTAAGCTCGATCCTTCTAAGATCAAGGCCATTCAAGTGTTATCTCCTCTGAAGACTAAGAAAGATGTAATAAGTTTCTTAGGGATGTTGAACTACATCAATCAGTTTATAGATCAATCAACCGTGGTGTGTGAGACTATCTTCTATATTTTGAAGAAAGATGCTTTGTAAAGTGGACTGAAGAATGTAAGACTGTGTTTGATGCTATCAAGAACTATTTGTACAATCCACCAGTGTTGGTTTCTCCGTGTGAAGGGAGTCCACTGTTGCTATATATGTTTGTCTCGTATTATGTATTTTGATGTGTACTTGGTCAACATGATGAGAAATAAGGAAAGAGAGAGCAATTTTTACAGAAGCAAGAAGTTCACTCCATACGAGTCTCGTTACACTCTTCTAGAAAGAACATGTTGTGCTTTGACTTGGATCGCCTAGAAATTGAGGCATTTGTTGTGTTCTTAGTACATATCTAATTTCCAGAATGGACCCGTTGAAGTATAAATTATAGAAGCCGATGCCGACCGGAAAGTTATTTAAATCAAAAATGATTTTGAGTGAATTTGATATTGTGCATGTGACCTAGAAGGTTATAAAAGAACAAACCTTGGCTGATCATCTTGCAGAAAACCCTGTTTATGAATAGTATTAACCGCTCAACACTTATTTCCCTGACGAAGTGGCATCATTTGTGGGTGAAGATATTTCTGAGGCAAATCCTTGTTGGAGTGTATTCTTTGATGGAGTATCAAATCACCGAGGAAGAGGTATTGGAGAAGTTTTAGTGTCAGAATATGCTAAAAACTATCCCATGGAAGCTAAACTCTAATTTAATTGCATGTACAACATGGATTAATATGAAGCTTGTGTCCTTGGTTTGAAAATGGCCATTGACATGAATGTCCACGAGTTGCTGGTTATTGGACACTCGAATTTGTTGATTCTTCAGGATCAAGGAGAATAGGCTATTATGAACCTCAAGATCACACCTTATGTGCAGTACATATAGAAGCTGTGTAAAAGATTCCATAACATTGTGTTCAAACATACTCCCAGAACACAAACTGAGTTAGTTGATGATATAACCACTATGACTTCACTAATTAAACATCCAAACACTAATTATATTAACCCTCTAGATATAGATTTGGAAGAACATTGAGTCCATTATTCACATGTTAATGCGGAACTAGATGGTTTTCCATGGTATTCTGATATCAATAAGTATTTAGAGTACGAAATTTATCCTAAGAATGCAATATTTAACCTGAAGAAGTCGATACGCCGTATGCCCCTTAACTTTTTTCTAAGCGGAGAAATCCTTTAACTCCAGATTTAGGTCTTTTCAGATGTATTCATATTGTTGAAGTTGCAGAGATAATTGAACAGCATCCTGGAATTTGTGGTACGCATAGGAATAGACTCACTTTGGCAAGGAAGATCCTTCGAGCATGGTTGTTGCAAGTTTGCACATAAATGTCATAATGTCAAGTGCATGGTAATTTGATCTGAGTGCCACCTCACGAATGCAATGCTATGAGTTCTCCTTGGCCCTTCGTAGCTTGGGGCATGGATGTCATTGGTCTAATAGAGTGAGCCACCTCTAATGGACACAAATTCATTTTGGTTGCCATTGAATACTTCACCAATTGGGTGGAAGCAGCTCTGTACAAGTTTGTAACCAAGAAAGTTGTAGTGGATTATATCCACAATAATCTGATATGTAGGTTTGGAGTACCATAATCCATCATTACTGATAATGGTGCAAAACTAAACAGTCACTTCATGAGAGATATGTGTGAGAAATTTAAGACCACTCATAGAAATTCATCCGCTTATTGTTCTCAAATGAATAGAACTATAGAGGTTGTTTATAAGAACATAAAAAAGATTCTGAGAAAAAAATTTGACAATTACCGCGGTTGGCATGAATTGTTGTCGTATGCTTTGTGTGGTTTTCAAACGACCGTCAGAACGGCGATTGAATCTACTCCATATCGCCTAGTATATGGAAAAGAAGCAGTCATACCTGCTGATGTTGAGATGTCGTCCTCTACAATCATACAAAAGCTTAGTTGAGTAATGCTTAATGGGTCCGTAAGCAGATTGATAAATTGGAATTGATTGATGAGAAAAGAATGGTTGATGTTTGTCATGGCCAACTATATTGACGAAGGATGATTCATGCTTTTCACAAAATAGTGAGGGCCAAAATTTTTAAAATCGGTCAGTCGGTACTTAAGCGCATTTTCCCATATCAAATGAGTACAAAGGGAAATTTACACCAAATTGGCAAGGGCCTTACATGGTTCGCAAAGTATTATCTTGAGGTGCTTTGATCCATTATGAGATTGATGGAACCGCATAGCCTAAGCTGATCAACTTAGATGATGTCAAGAGATATTAAGTGTGAAGCTTCAGTTCGTACTTCATTTCATATCTTTGTATTCATTCTACTTGATTATAATTGTCTTATTTTTAATTTTATCCTTCCTGTAATGAACTACGTCTGACCGGAATTCTCAAGAATGAGATACATAGGTGAAATTTTTTTGCCTCGGTCACCCCGTTTATCCGCTTTTAATATTTCTTTGTATTTGAACTACGTTGGATCTGAATTCTCATGAATAAGATACGTAGGCGTCCTGTGTCCGCCTTGGTCGGTTTCTTTGTGAAATTTCTTATTGATGTTAAAATTTGAAGGGTAGTACATTTGAGGTAATTCCTTCCTAAACGAGATACGTAGAAGCCACAAGGGTTCAGCCATATCTCCCGTAAGATTTCTATTTCTCTTTACAATATAAGCTGGGACAGAATTTTTGAGGGGGAATCAAAATTTCTCGAGAACAAGTTTTTTCCTCAACAAGTCATGATTGAAGTTGCTGTGAAATTTACAACGGGGATAGAATTATTGGGAAGAACTAAAAAATCCGTGATTTACTTATCAGCCATTAAAGATGAGCAGGGAAAGTTAATAGGGACAGGAATTTTTTTATATTGCTTATATCGAAGACATGGGAACGTGAACAATGTTCTTTAATCCATTCCCAACAACATGAAGTCTATAGCGACGAAAGAACTATGTTTAAGAATAAATCAAATGAAAACTCCAGGAAAGACATTTTATTATTCTAATGAAAGACGCCATCTGCATCATATTATTAGGCATGAAAGTATCAATACCCGGAGGGTCATTTTATTCGTACTGTTAATTGAGATGATACGCTACCTAGAGGGTCATTGATGTACTGTGGTTTTACGGTACTTCCAATGATTTTCCCTCTAGTTTAGTGTGTAACTAAGGTCTTTTTGTAGTAGTTTTCATGTGTTTTTTTCCGTGTTTGCTGGAAAATTGTCCTAAACAAAAAAGCTAAAGATTGTGCTGAAATCTGCACAAGTGAGATTACCTTTGGAGCAACCAATGCCCCGTCGACCATGTGAAGGTCCACAGCTGATAATTGTCAATTGAAGGTCCAAGCAAATGAAATCAAATTGGGGAAATTTGACCTAGTATGGGGCTATGGGAGGAGCTACGGTCCGTTGATCCACTGATGGACCGTCATGGATAACCGTCGGTGGTAGTAGAAAGTAGTGCACTACCAGGTCTGAAGAAAAAACTAAGAATGGAGGAACCGAGGCCATCGACAGAATGTAGGTCCACTGACGGACCGTGTTGTTGGTCCGTCAATTGTAACAAAAAGTGTTGAAATGTGGAAGCTGAAAAGCCACTAAGTATGGGGGAACAGAGGCCATCAATGGACCGTAGGTTCACTGACAGACCTTGTTGTTTGTTCGTGGATGGTAACAGAAAGTGTTGAAAAATGAGAGCTGAAAAAGATTTGAAGTATCGACCGACGAACGTTGTCGACGGTCCGTCATTTCATCAACGTACCGTCAATAGGGTCATCTACGGCATACGCGTTACGGACAATTTTTTTTCCTTAAATAGAATTCCTTTTTATTTTAGGACTTTATTAGTATAAATATGAATAAAAACCTCATTTTTGGGGTTACACACTTTACTATTTTAAGATTTTATTTATTGGAAGTAAAACTTTGTGTTTTGGGAATACTTGAATTATCTTGAATCATTTCTTTCAATATTTTAGTGAATTCAAGTGATATTTATGGTTTTTTTAAAAAGCTTGTTAAAGTAAGTACATGATTTCTTGTTTAGATATTATGAATATTGTAATTCTTAGCATAGGTAACTATATCCACAACTAGGGTTGTGGGAACCATGGGTAATTAACAAGGTAAAACTAGCTAAATAACAATTCTAGAATAGGGTCTTGCATGTATTGATAATTCCTTCATTTAGAAGTCTTTATAACGAGTACATGTGTTTGAAGTTGCTCTATTTCTACTTTCTAGACCAAGGAGTTAGTTGATTGGAAAAGAATTATCAACATAGATTTAGTATACACCATCTAGTAGGCTAGTTTCAATTGGCCAAAACTAGTAACTTATCAATACATTGAATATGATGCTTAATATGAGGTAAAGTTAAGGTTTAGTAAAGTAGACACATGTAGCCAGACGAAGGTATGGAGCGAAATTCTCTAGTTGTCGGACCAAGGAATTTGGGATACATATCTTACCACTTTGCATACAAGATATACTAATAAAGGATTGTTATAGTTAGGATTACCACGTTACGAATCTATAGAGAACACTTACACCCTAGTTTATCTCATCACTTGATAAACACTTAATTTATAAATTTGTTATCTGTCGTACTTAAAATAATTAAACATTTTTGTTACACAACCCCCCTCTAATTAACAACGTTTGGAAAGGACTTGACTAAATAGACGTAATCGTAGATTGAAGTTAAGTCTAAATTATTTTTCTCGTGGGATCGGCCCCAACTCAACATTTGGGTTCTTGACTTGATACAATTGCTTATACTTCTTTAGGGATGTATAATTTTAGTGTATAAAATTTTGGCACCGTTGGCGGGGAAAGAGGCTTTCAAGTTAACTTTAAGCACATTATCAAATTTTAGTCAATAATTTCCTGATTTTACTTTTTTGTTTTTATTTTTGTCTGTCGCAGGTCTAGCTTTAGTGTATGACAGGTACACGGAGTGTAGAAGAACCAATACTTCCACTTGATCCAGAGATAAACCGCACACTTCGCAGAATCAACAGTCAAAACAATCTTGCTTATATTAATGATAAAATCAAGCCTCAACATCCACCGCGGATTGATGCTCATAATCAAGTAATTGTTGACAACCCTAGTGAAGGTAATCCGAGAAGGCAACCTCCTGCCCAACCCCCTCAAGAGTAATATAGGGGAAATGCTAACATTATTGACTCTGATAGGCCCATTGTTAACCTCCTCTACCACATGGTCATACTTTCATGGTAACTAATAGCTTTATACAGATGCTCACCGCTAGAGGTTTGTTTTTGGGGCAACCATCCGAGGATTTACATGCTCACATCTACAAACTAAGGTCGGTGTGTAAGAGTTGTGTAGAGAGGACAGCCTTAGACATGGATGTAATTGGATTAAGGGTGTTCCCTCTTTCACTGACGGGGGAGGCCATAATTTAATTTACTGAGTTGCCCTATAATTCAATCTATAATTGGGAGAAATTGAGGGATGTGTTCCTAGAAAGGTATTACCTGGTTTCTTAAAAGAAAAACCATAAATATAGGGTGAACAACTTTGTGGCATTTCCAGGGGAGTCAGTGAGCAGTTCCTGGGATAGGTTCACCTCATTTTGAGAAGTGTCTCAAACCCCTACATTGGCAATCAATCATTGAAAGAGTACTTCTATTGGGGGCAAGATGATAATAACAAAGCAGTGTTTGATACGATGCGGGTGGTTCTTATGGGAGTGAACTTCTACAGAGATCACTCAGAAATTAGAGAAAATCTCCCGCAATAATAAAGCTTGGAGCACTAGGTAGTCAGATACTGGGAGAAACAATTTTGTAGCGCAAGCTACACACGATCCAACCTCAAATGAGATTCGTGAAGAGATGGCTCAAATCAGAATTAAGCTTGGGTTTGTGTTATAACATGTCACAGGGGGTGAATAAAAGGTTAATGCGGTGAACTATTTGGCTAAAACACCACTACCAGTTGATGAGTACTTCTTTGAAGAAGATTCTAATGCAATGAATAAGTAGACAGGGGTTTCTAGACGAATTCCCAAGGCGCCAATCAGTATAATTGGCGCCAAGGTAAAGGAAATCAAGGTTATAACTATGGGAATTACAATCGAGAGGGTCACTATGTTTGAGATGACAACAACAATCACGACAACAACTTCAACCGAGGTAACTGTGGTAATAAAAATGATCAGAGTGGAAACTATGTTCCACCTCAAAATCGAGAAGTTGCTCGTAGGGATTGTGGAAGTAGTATGGCACGAGTTGAGGATATGTTGCACAATTATGAGGAGGTTAATTCTAGTAAAGAGCATGCCAAAGAGTTGAAATGCGATTGAACATATATTGGGCAAAAGGTGGATTCTCATGCAATCTCAATCAAGCATCTTGAGTTGCAAATGACCCAATTGTCTTCTACTATGAACCCTTGCCAACTGGGTACTCTTCCTAGAAATACTGTCAAGAATCCAAAAAATGATGGACGTTGTATGGCTGTCACTAGTTGAGGGGGTAAGCAGACGATGGATCCACCTATGTCGTCTGGCGTTGAAGATGAGAAGACAAGAGATGATGAGGCAGATGATGTTAGTGGTGAGTTGGTAGTTAAATTGGAAAAAGAAGCGGAGACACCCCAAAAAGTGACTCTCATTCCTAAACCACCACCTCCATTTCTGCAAAGATTGGTGAAAAACATAGAAGATGGTAAATACCAGCGTCTTATTAATATGTTGAAAAAACATTCAATCAATATACCTTTGATAGAAGATTTTGAAGAAATGCCCGGTTATGCCATGATCATGAAAGATATGGTAACTAAGAAAAGATCAGTTAGTTTTGAGGATGATGATCGGATGCAACACTATAGTCCTATTGCTAAAAGGTCTCTTCTGCAAAAGAAATACGATCCGGGTGCTTTCACTACTGCATGTACAATCGGGTTGTTACACTTTGCTAAAGCATTATGTGATCTTGAAGAAAGAACAAATCTCATGCCTTCCTCTATTTACAAGAAGTTGGGTTCAGGTGACACAAACCCCACTGCGATGCGGCTACTGATGGCCGATCAAATGGTGAAGAGGCCTATTGGGGTACTCTATGATGTGCTAGTAAAAGTGGAGTCATTTATTTTTTTGGCCGATTTTCTGAATCTTGATTGTGAGGTGGTCTTTGAGGTGCCTATTATTCTTAGGAAGCCGTCTACCGATCGTGCCTCAGTTGATACAGAGAAAGGGAAGATTAATTTTCGATTGAGCAATAAAGAAGTGAATTTAGTAGGTCCACGAGGCAGATTGGTGAGCTCCAATTGGTATATGCGATATCCTACAAGATTGAGAGTTCGTCCGATGTACAAATAGAAAAGAGTCTTGGTGTTGAGGAACTAGCGGCAGTGATCTTGAATTTTGAGAGTGACTGCGTCGAATAGTATGGTTCATTTTTTGCGGCACTTGATCGAGGTGATGTTCAGTTCAAACAAAAGAAATTAGATTTAGATATGAAGCATCGCGAGTCTCCACCCGCGAAACCATCTATTGAAGAGGATCCAAAATTGGAGCTTAAGGATCTACCACCTCATTTGAGGTACGTATTCTTGGTGAAATGTGATACTTTGCCGGTAATTATTTTCACCACATTTGAATATGAAACAAGTAGAGTGTTTGGTTGAAGTGTTGAAGTGGTTCAAGAGAACTATTGGGTGGACTATTGCGAATATTATTAGAATCCCCTCCCGGTATTTTTTTCACTTAAAATCCAACTCATGCCTGATCATAAGCCCAATACTGAGCACCAAAGATGTTTCAATCCACCTATGCAAGAGGTAGTGAATAAGGAAATTATCAAGTAGTTGGATGTTGGAGTCATATATCTGATGGCTGATAGTAGTTGGGTATGCCCTGTTCAGTGTGTGCCTAAGAAAGGGGGGATGACTGTGGTCCCTAATTAAAAAATGAGCTTGTTTTAATGAGACGGGTGACGGGATGGAGAGTGTGTATGGATTACTAGAAATTGAATGCATGGACTGAGAAGGACCATTTTCCTATGCCCTTAATGGATCATATGTACGATAGGCTTACAGGTAAATGTTGTTATTGTTTTCATGATGGTTATTCGGGTTACAACCAAATCTCTATTGCACCGGAAGATCAAGATAAAACCACTGTTGTCCTAATGGAACTTTCGCATTCAAAAGGATGCCGTCGGGTTGTGTAATGCACCGGCTACTTTTAAAAAATTTATGATGTCCATATTCTCTGATATGGTGGAGGACACCATTGAGGTATTTATGGATGATTTTTCTTTTGTTGGTGACTCGTTTTATCATTGTTGAATCACTTGCTCGAAGTTGTCAAAAGATACGAAGATTGCAACCTTGTGCCAATTAGGGAAAAATGACACTTTATGGTGAAAGAGGGTATTGTATTGGGCCATCGCATCTCAGAGAAGGGTATAGAGGTTGATCGAGCTAATGTTTAGGTGATAGAGAGACTTCCTCTACCAATCTCTGTAAAAGGTGTGACGAGTTTCCTTGGGCATACGAGTTTCTACCAGAGGCTCACCAAGGATTTTTCAAATATTGCACATCCTTTGTGCAAGTTACTTGTTAAAGAGTGTAAATTTTATTTTTATGAATCTTGTGTGAAAGAATTTGGAGAGTTGAAGGAGAAGTTGGTGTCTACGCCCAATATTATCTCTCCAAATTGGAGCAAACCATGTAAGGTTATGTGTGATGCTAATGGGGTTGCTCTTGCTGCAGTATTGCTCTTTACCCCATTTATTATGCCAGCAACGACCTTAATGAAGCTCAAAAGAATTATACTGTGACTGAACAAGAGCTACTTTTGGTGGTATTTGTCTTCGAAAAATTTTTCTCCTATTTGCTTGTCATGAATGTTATAGTGCATACTGATCATTCTGCTTGAGATATTTGATGGCAAAGAAGGATGTCAAATCGAGGTTGATTAGATGGGTATTACTGTAGCAAGAGTTCGACATTAAAGTGATAGACAGAATAGGGACCAAAAATCAAGTTGTCGATCACTTGTCAAGATTAGAGGATGATGCTATGCGAGAATTAGGTTAAAAGGCTGAAATTGATGATACTTTCCCTGATGAGCATGTATTGGCTGCGTCTCAAGACTTGATTCCATGGTTCACTTATTTCGCGAATTACTTTGCTAGTCATATCGTCCCGTCGGACTTGTCCTTTCATCAAAGGAAAAAGTTCATGCATGATGTGAAAAATTTCTTTTGGGATGAGACATATTTATATTTGAGTTGTTATCATGGTCTTATTCGCCTGTGAGTGCCGGAAGTTGAGATATTGAGTGTCTTTGAGGCACGTCACTCCTCGCCTGTGGGTGGGCATCATAGTGGTATTCGGACTGCCCATAAAATCTTGCATTGTGTATACTATTGGCCAATCATCTACCAAGATGTTAATGAGTTCGCCAAGGCATGTGATAGGTGTCAAAGAGATGGAGGTATTTCTAGAAGGCAAGAGCTCCCTTTAAATCTCATTCCTGTTATTTGAGTTGTTTGATGTGTTGGGCATTGACTTTATGGGCCCCTTTGTGAGTTCTCAGGGGATAAAGTATATTCTTGTGGTGGTTGATTATGTGTCAAAATGGGTGGAGGCCATAGCACTTGCAAATAATGAAGAAAAGAGTGTCACCATAATCTTGAAAAAGAACATATTTTTTAGATTTGCCCCCCCAAGGGCCGTTATTAGTGATGAGGGATCCCACTTTTGCAACAAGTTGTTCAAAGGTTTATTGGAGAAATATGGGGTTTTCCACAATGTTGCCACTCCTTACGATCCTTAGACTAGTGGACAAGTTTGAGGTGTCAACAGAGAAAGTAAGCACATTCTGACAAAAACGGTGAACGTGAGTAGAACAGATTGATCAAGGAGGCTTGATGATGCTCTTCCGGCCTACCAGACAGCATACAAGACTCACATAGGTATTTACCGACACCAACTTGTATATGGTAAGGCTTTTCACTTGCCGGTTAAGTTAGATCATAAGGACATGTGGGCAATGAAGAAACTGAAGATGGATGGGAATGAAACAGCGGAGCAGAGGTTTAATGGGTTTAATCAGCTTGATAAGTTTTGCTTGAAGGCATATGAAATTTAAGCCCTCTAAAAATAAAAGATGAAGAAGTACCATGACCAAAACATTGAGAATCACGACTTTGTGGTTGGGGATTTTGTGCTTTTGTTCAACTCTAGCTTGCGCTTGTTTTCGGACAAACTCAAGTCCAAATGAACTGGCCCAGTCTTGATCATTCAAGTATTCGTCATGGTGCGGTTGAGTTGGAGAACAGGGAGGGTGTTAGGTTCAAGGTGAATGGATAAAGAATAAAAATCTACCCAGGGCATGCGGAAAATGGGAATGAAGCGGTTGAGGCATACCATCTTGATGAAGTCTGCCTAAGCAAGAGTCTTGCGTCGTGGAGTGACATTAAATCAAGTGCTGGTTGGGAGGCAACCCAATATGTATCCTCTAGCCAAAAAAAGGTTTTTCTTGATTTTCTAGGAGTAGTGCATTATATCGATTTATTTTACTTAATATCATGTATGCATTTTCTTTAACTTTTTCTAGAAGTGTTGGCTAGAGAATAGAATAGGGCCCGTGTCTACAAAGTATCCAGAAAACACAAAAAGATTAACTTATTGTGTGTTCAATGTGCATGGACCAAATCACCAGAAATCTTTACAAATTGGTCTGGTGCACTAATCGACAGACCTACCAATGGACCGTCGTCTTGTCGACGGACCGTCAATGGCATCCGTGCATCCCAGGTATGATTTATATTTTTTCTTAAGATAGGGCACTACTAAGGGTGATGTTATTGCTGCAGACACTACTGATGGTGTCCCTACGCCTGAGTGAGCGGGTTCCAGGAAATCGGCACCGCTAGCTTGATTGTTGGCGCTAGGCGCCTCAGATTTGCTTCATCTACCACATTTTTTATGCATTTGGGACAATTGCATGCTTTTTTGTTGGGGGGGGGGGGGGAGGGGTAAATGGATAGTGAGTGGGTGAAGTTTGAGTAGCCCAACTCTTGATCCTCTCTTGGGGTTTTCTTGCCTGTATTATTTTCCCCCAAGAGACTGATTATTTTACTGTTGAACTAACATGTTATTACCTTGTACAAAGTATATGTGAAATCTGAACCATGATGGCTAAAATAAAATGATATCCCGTCTAAAATGAATATTTGCATGATTAAGCATAGTGAATATTGAATTTGTTGGCTCTAAGAATGATTTAGAGATACATTATTGCATGACCCTCGATCTAACGCTTGAAGTAGATGTCCAATAATCTTATAGGGTTATGAGGTGTTAAGTGAGTGTGAGGAAAGTTTAATAGTCAACCGTTTGTACCTAGCTAGAACTTGCCCGACAAGTCCTGCAAAAAGTAACATGTGTTAGAGAATCAGGAAAGGATCGTAGGCCCTTGTCCAACATAGTCGATCTTTAGCTTAAATGAAAGAAAATCAAATGAAATTAATTCATTTAGATCCAAATAATTTGAGCTTACAATGGATCTTTCTTTTCAATCCCAACTCATCTTTTCTAGGTACAATGTATCAGCCATGGTCCCTCCTTGGACATGTGCACCTGAGCTTATTCGAAAAGAATAAGTTGAGGGTGGATAATTTAAAATTAAAGCTCATCCTAGACCTGACCCAACCTTGGGTATTGTGTACTTTGACTGATGGCAAAGCCATGAGTTGAGGGTGGCTGTTATGAAGAATCTCCTGGAAAGCAGGGTTGAAGGAATTATTGAAAGTAAAAAGGAGGAGTGGCTCAATCAAAGTTGAAATTAAATGAAAAATTTGAAAATCTGAAAAAAAAAATTAAAAAAGGGTCATTTCCAGAAAAGGAAAAATAAAAGATAAAACCAAGGCCAAGGATACAAGAAGATAATGTGTAGGGAACAATAAACGATGAAAAGGTAGGACGCTTAGTAGTTATGACAAGGACGGCAAAAACTCACTAAAATGCATCTAAAGGTACCCTACCTCACCCTGAGCCTACGTTAGAAGACAAGAAAGTCCTATCGTGATCTTGAGAGTCTAATATGGTGAAATTAATGTAGTGAAAATAAGGTCAAGCCTATGGCAACAAGTATCAACTAAGTGTTAATTGGTTCTGAGAGAGAGTGTTGAAAAGTAATCCTTATACTCAAAATGAAAGAAAATTCCCAGAAACTTTCCGAAACGAATTTTTCAAGGCTTCTTCATAGTGTTCAAGTAGCTCCGCATGTGAGCATCCATCGGACTACTGTACACGTTTCAAGCCTCTTCACGCGAGATCGAGTGGACGAACAATGGCTCAAACGGCCGCAAAGAAGACGAAGATAGACGGAAAGTAGTACAAATGTGGTTTTCTCCTTTTTGCTTATGCAGTAAAGCAGTTGCATGTCCTGGAAGAAATAGAGGACGCGATCCTTCTTAGAGCACAAGATGACAACACATCGTCAATCAAGGATGATTGGAATCGATCCATACTATTCATGCTGTTGCCATCGTCCGGATTTTTATGAGATTTGGCCTTTAATCTCGTACACGAATTTATTTCTTTGGCAGATTCTTTTGAAATTTGATTTCTAATTTTTGGGGAGTTCCGTTCTCTCCCTTTTTCCTATCAAAATAAAACCCTAATCCTCCCCTATAAATAATCTCTTTCTTTTAAAAAAAAGAGGATATAGAGGAAAATTTTGGGAGTTAGACGATTTTGAAAGTAAAAGAAAATTTTGGTTTAGACAAAGTGAAAGAAAATTAAAGTGATTTAACAATCAGTCAAGCATTTGAAAGAAAGACGGAGTAGATTTTCAGCAGAAAGTTCTTTGAGTTTTAGTTCGGTTTTGGACTGTCGCTCTTTTGGTTCAATCTCATAGGTTTCTCAGAGTCATCCTTTGTGTGTTAGTCAATGTGTATTCTTGCTCATTCGTCCCCGTTCGCTGCCCTGAATAAGGTGAACCACTCAATATCCCTTTGGTTTCTTTCAAGTTATTTATGTTTGCTGAGTGTAGTTCCATGCAGAGTCTAGACGAGCTTGTGTGGGGTGTTCGAAGTTGTTTATTCTCGTTTCTCTGTCCTCTAAAGCATCTATTTGTGTCCTTTTTCTCCCTTTTTTAAATATAGGATTCTATGAATTTCACATAGTCGGATTTCATTATCCCTTAAATTCGTAGGTATTTCTTCACTAGTCTATTTAGCTTTGCACAACTTAGACTTTTTTGGGTCTGTTAGTTTATTCGTGCGGTTGGCAGCCTTTTCACATGGTTTATTCCTGTATGAATGTCGTAACAAAATGGTTTGTGTTTTTGATAACCCGGTATGTTTTCTCTGTATCATTGCAAACCTTGGCTGATAATTTCTCTATATCATTGCATGTTTATTTCTTCTTAAAAAAATTGTTGTCTTCATCTCGTTAAATTTTGAGTACTTATTTGGACTTGTACATGTCTTAGTTCCTTCTCCTATAGATCATAAAATGTCATATTGTAGACTTGCCTAATCTTTCTACACATACATGTACGTATATGCATTTTCAAATTTTTTTTAAAGAATTGAGTGAGCCTGCGGGTATCGTGTATTGGTGAACGTTATGCTGAATTTGAATCCTCTCAATAGGGAGCATAGATGGTGTTGTATTCATTTGTTCATAAAATAGTCATCTCGTTCAAATGAGAGGTCAAATGTATTTCTTTGATTTATCTCGTCTCCACATCGTGCCTTTATTAATTTCTTAATAATTTTTTAAATATTTTTTTTGGTTGTTAGTTGCTGAATTTTTGCTGCTTCTTTCTCCCATTCAAATTTTACATTCCCTCTACTGTTTGGTGTGTAATGCTGTAAAGTTTAAGTGTGTCTTCGTTGAGATGTAGCCCAAAAATAACAATAAAGGGAAAGTTTTTCATTGCATAGAGCCTTAATACAAATTTTATGACATGTTTTGTCCCTGAATTTGTCTTTTATTAGTTAATATGAGATTTGAGCACATCTAAACTTTAAATTATATTTTCTTATCACTATTATTTCTTACCGTATGATGATGTGATGTCAGACATAATAAGGAGTTTGATGGATAGTTAAGAGATAAAAGATTACCGTGTGTACCACTTTGACAAAAAATAAGCAAAAACATTTTATCAACCGCAGGCAACTTTTGGAAAATATGTTGGTTTCATGGCTTCATGTATTAAATTTGGAATATAAGGATATTAATTAATGTTATAGGAAGTGTGCACTGATCAATTTCCCTTCTGTGGGTAGGTCGCTTTTGCATAAAACAATTTGTGTAGATTTATTGTTATTTTGGGTTGAATCGAGTTGTTCAATATTGTGTGGCTTATTACTTACGTGTTATATTTATTCTTCTGCATGGGAAATATTCCCTGTTTCACTACGAACTCCAATATTTCTCCGGCATTTGGAGAGATCCACTAAGGCTCGAAATTTCTCCATCGAATCTCCCGACCTTAAAATTGGTGATTAGGTCCCCCAAACATGGAGAATATGAAGGCAATTGTAGAGTTGAAGTCTTGTGGCCAGATGACCATATTTAGTTTATTTTATGTCGTATTTTGTTATTTTCAGGCTTAAGACCTTGTAAGGTTTTCCTTATTATTATTTTGCAGAACTTAGGACAGGTACTAAATGAAAATGAGTAAAAACCCAAAAGAAATGGGCCCAAAATACCGGTCTAGGCGGACAGAAACTGAATTTGGACCCAACTCTCTCTCTCTCTCTCTCTTTTACTTTACCGTATATTTGCTTGTTGTTGGTTGTCATTAGTCTTAGAATTAAAAAATCGAATCCCCCGAAAGACGCCACTTTGTTTAGGTTTTTAAACTAAATTGATTGTCTTTATCTAAACATAAAAAATAAATATTTGCAATTTAGATAAACTAATTTAAGTATTAAGTCGATTACTCACCCTCTTATAGATTCCAAATAAAGGTGAAGTAAATTAAATCATTTTACCCAAATTAAGTTAGTTTCCGGATAATTTAAAGTTAGCAAATACTTTTAGGTGCCATAAAAACCTTCCTAAAATGTAAATATGAATCCCGAACCCTCTTTTAAAGTTTTTTTATGATTTTCTATTTAAATCTTTTGAAAAATAATTTTTCTTGATTTATTTTAAAAATTAAGTGGCGACTCAAAAATAGTCTTAAGCTTATAAAATATTTTCTTATAAATAAAACAGTGAGAATTTATTTATTCCATGTTTTACATCCTAGTCTAGAACTTGCCGTACATAATATTCAAGTGAAATAAAAAATGTTGCTTTGTTTAGGAGATGATAATATTCTTTCCTTGATTTGTCTGGTCAATTTTATCCTTTCAAATATATTATATATGTCGTTATCCCTTTTGAGCATTTATCCTTTTTTTGTTAGCCATATTTTGCATATACTATTTTGTTGAATCCCTTATTTTTGCACCCTACTTTCTTGAGCATTATAGCATAAAATTATTTTAATTGCTAATTCGTAAGAAAATGATTGTTTAGTGAAAAGGATATCAATGATATCTAGAATGTTCTTACGAAGCTCTCTTTGAAATAATTTGCTGTTAAAAAAACAAATGTACAAAACAAGTCCTTTCAAGGATATCATGCACCTCAATCCATATAAAATACGTAAGTTGAGTGTGGTTACTATGAAGGACCTTTCTTATTTTTTTTTGTTAAAAAAGAAAAATTTAAAGAATTCTTTAGATGATGATAATTATATGTGAAATAATTTTTGAAGAGAGGGTTGAAAATTGTTGACAATATGTCGCAGGATATTGGAGTGATAAATAACTTAGCTACTTGGAAAGGTTTTTAAAATTATTTAATTTGAGTTTTATGTGACTTGAATTGAGGAGTTAGTTCTTTTATTTGTTATCTGAACTTTACTAATAAGTTAATAACTTATTTTTCTATTTTTAGTTAGAAATTTTATCTATAAATGTATGTCTTTGAATTATTAATAAAAAATTCCATTTGATAATATTATAGTATTGTTCTCTCTCAAAGTCTTTCTCTGTTATTTTCATAATTTCTTTGTTAAAGAATGAAGAATTGGTATCTAGAGGCTTCTTCTTGTGGAAACTGCGAGTAGAAAAATGGATTTCCAAAACAAAATTGTTCCTCTTATTTTTTATGGTGAGAATTATTAACCATGAGCTATGAGAAAGAAAACTTACTTGGAGGCTCTTGATATTTTGGAATCCATAAAGATTATGAAATTAGTCCGTCGCCAAATAATCCCACGTGGCCCAAATGAGGAGTCATAAGGAAAAGAAAACCATTAAGTCGAAGGCAAAATCAACTTTGTTTGCTTCTGTGACAACTGTTTTCATGGAAATCATGGCTCTCACAATACCAAAACATATTTGGAATTATCTTAAGAAAGAATTTTCTAGTGACGAAAGAATACGAGGAATGAATGTATTAAATTTAATAAAGAAATATGAATTGTGGAGAACGAAAGAGTCATAAATAGTAAGGAATACTTGGACAAATTTCTTGGTATTGTCAACAAGGTAAGACTAATAGGCACTTACATTAACGATACAAGAATTGTTGAAAAATTTCTTCTTACTGTGATTGATAGATATTAAACATGTATAACTACCATGGAAAATGTACAAAATTTGTGGAAAATTACATTGGAAGAATTGTTAAATTCTTTGTAGGCACATAAACAAAGGAGACTTATGAGGCAAGATAATATGGTTAGATGAGCATTAAAATCCAGCCACAATACTCAAAACAAGCATAAAATTTTAAAATAATACCCTACTTATTAACACTGTGGAAATAATAGACATCTTCCATATAAATGTTCGAAAAAACCATATGCAAGTGCAAGATTTCAAAAAAATATGGTCATGAAGTAGTGATTTGCAAAAGCAAGTTTCAAAAAGATGAAACAGTTGCCTATGTCACTACTGCAGAAGAAGAAGACCACTTATTTGTGTCAACTTGTTTTTCAATCAAATAATCTGATTTTAAGATGATTGATAATAGCTTTACAAACCACATGACATATGAAAAAAGTCTTTTAAAGAGTTCATTCCTATGGAAAATAAGAAAGTCTGAATGGGAATGGTGATTGTATTGCGGCAAAAGAAAAAGGGTCTATTTCAATTGAAACATATTCCAGTACAAAAATAATCTTAGATGTTTTTTATGTGCCTAATATTAATAAAATTATTTTGAGTGTTGGTCAATGAATAGAAAAAAAGATTTAAATTATTTGGAGACAAATGTTGTCGAATCTTTGATTCTAGAAAGCAAGAGATTTTACAAGTTGAAATAAGAGGTTCTGATCTAATCCAACAAAAGTTGAACACAAGCCTTGCAAGACAAAAGATGAATTAGCATATTTGTTCACAAGGTCAATATGAGATAAGACTACAATCTACAACTCCTGATACAAAAAGGAGTGTTGAGAATATGTCTAATGATATTTCATTTATAAATCAGTAAGCTACTTTTACGATTTTTATATTTATAAAAATAACAAAAATAAAGAGAAGAAAATAATGGGTGATGAAGCTAAAATTGCCATGTTCTTAAGACAGTGTAAATCACTTTTATATAGTTTTCCTACCCGTCCCCCAGCCTACATTACAGCCTGTTAAGGTCCTATTTGATTCTATTTGAGCATGCTTAGTTAGTAAAGATGTACATAATGGACAAGCCTATGGTAATTCTTTGTGCATACATGTGAATTTTTTTTGTGAGTGCTAGAGTTGTTCTTGATATGAAATCCTTTATTTATGTTCTGTCTTTTTAATTGAGTGTGTGAACCTTTTCTTCTTGTGAGACCACTTGTTTCTTGATGGATATGTGATTTTATTAAGATAATTTTATGAGAGTATGGGAGCAAGCTTATATTTGATGAGTTCAAATTCCTTTCTTGAAGTTAAGTGGATAGAGGTAAGTTATTTATTTAAATGTCTTTCATAATGATTGAAAAGTCTACTTGATGTTTCAAAATTTGTATATGGACTAATTATTTTTATTAATCAAAGTGATGACATTCCTATTTAATTTATATGAGATGAACTTCAATGCTTTCTCGAGGACGAGCAAACTTTTATGTGTAGGGCATTGATGTGAGGACAAAAATTTATTTTCTCATCATTATTTGCCTCACATTTATTATTTATATTTCTCTTTTTTTGAGCATGAGTTTTGTTAATTTTGTTAGACCGTGTATATTATTTGCAAGTGTAAATTTATGAAATGTTGAAGAAATTTGGAGCACAAAAAAATTAAAGATGGAAGATTTTAGAAGGAAATCAAGCCGACAACCTAATGGATTAAATTGAATATAATAATATATAATATATATAATAATTGCATATGGCTACAAATTGAATTGACACAAATTTACAGCCATGTGGCAGTCACTTTAGAGTTGCAACAACATGTTGAAGGCGGTAGAGCACTTAGTTACGCGGAAAAAAAAACAGAATTCAACTCCTTTATGATTTTGGATTCCTAATTTATTTTGGACTCAATTATTTTATTTAGTTTTTCTACATTTTATAAATAGTTGATAAATATAATTATTAGGGGAGAGATCAACTATATGGAGTAGAAATTTGTTTATACATTTCGTGTTCTTTTTTTTTTTCTTATCTTAAAGATTAGTGTCTAAATGCCTTTGTTATGGGGCAATAGCTATGAATTGAATGTTGAATATTAAAGGTTAATGGAATAATTCTTGGTTGTCATTATAAGTTACTTTTGTATTATTATTTTAGTATATCTTAACTAGCCATGTAGAGATGAATCTATTTTCTAATCTTGAAATAAAGAGATAAGGGAGTTACATAGACTAGAGAATATAGAGAGCTTTATCGATCAATTTAGTTGAGGTGATTTATGTTCAAAAGTGATTCCCGAACAAGCAACTTTCTTGGTTACAAAACAAGATAAAATATAAATATTTGTTGGTTAGGTATGTTTATCCCCTCTCAATGATGAAGTTAGACAGGTAACTCGATTATGCGACTAGAGGTTTTATACCCCACTTACACACATAACCTTATATAAGTAAATTAAGTTGACAACTAAAATTAATTCTAAGCTATGAATATGATACATGAGATTCATTGCATGTTGCAGCTTTAGAAGTTTTCAACTATTGTAAGTAAATTTATTATTTTGTTCTTGCATTCTTTTCTTTGGCACCCTCAAATAATAATTACACGAGTATAATTCAGTAAAATAATCTAATTCAATTCCTTTCAGTACGATAATCTAGTTCTTTTAAGAGATACTATATTATTTGTGAAACTGCGTAACCCTCCTTTGTAACTACCGGGTTCCATCAATATAAAAAAGCTTATGGGGAAAAATTTGAGGTCAAAAAACATTTAAAATATGTTTTGATTTTTCTAACCTAGTCCATATTTGAATTAAATATAAGTCATTAAGGTATAGGATAATTTTGTAACAATTGGGTGAATTGTTTATGATTTTTATTAAATCAGTGGATAAATAACTCTTTATGGAATTTATACGACTTCGCGGATTGAATTCGGGCGAGTAGAACTCCTAGAAAGGTATTTTATGATAGTCATTGGTTAGAGGTGTGTTGTGAAATGGGGGTCTTGGAATAATTTAAATAGTTCACTAGTTTTGTGCAAGACATTGGGGTGGGATTTTTACCGACAGGGCGAGGTCGCTGCAGTGGGGTAAGCGACGTTATGGTGGGTTTGACGTGACTTAAAGTCATAAATAAACCTTTAAACGATCTTATGCTGCACTTTTCAATTTTTAGACATAAGGAACAAACCCCGGACGACTCTTGATAGTTTTGCACTATTCTTGGGGCTATAAAGATAAGGTTTTAACTCCTAAAATCCATTTTTAGATTTGTAGAAGGTAATATAATGGAAATTTATTTATGGTGGAGGATATTTGATCTAGAATTATGGTTGAACAACCCTAAATTGGATGCTTGGTATCATGTGTATGATCTAAGGTGCATAAAATTGTTGTAGATTCGGGTAGTTAGCAATTATTTAATAATTTACCTTTTATTATCATTGTTCATAGACCATGAAAAAGCGGAATGAATTTTGAAAGGAGATGATCAAGTTTCTTAGGGTTTCAATCTTGTTTTAAGTTAGGTGTTGTGTTTGATTTTTTGATTGTGTGATTTATGTTTTTTCTCGCTTCATTATGATACATGTTTTTATATGAATGTTGCATTATTGATAACTCTTGTTGTATATATGACAGATGAATTATGATTTCCATGAAATATGACTTTAAAATATTATCTTGAAGATATACTTGTTATTGTGAATGTGGTGTGTTGAATGAATCAGTTTCCAAGTTTCAGCATAACAAATTTGATTGGTTTCACCTTCCAACATAAATATGGGATCGGTTTATCATGTTCCACCATAATTATTTGATTCGGTACCACTTTCTGGTATGCTAATAATTTGGGTTTGGGTTCTATGAGTGGACCTATAATTTGATATAATTATGCATCCTGAGAAATGTGAATTGAGGCTTGTTCTTAGATGTTTATAATATTGTATACGTTTGATTTACACATGTAGGCTGTTTTGTTGTAATGATTTTTGTTTGTTGCACTTAGTGGATAGTCGTGTGATTCTACACTACATTATGGTTGTGTATTTATATTGCACTAGCTCTTTTTTTTTAAGTATGTGGCATGTTCAAGCGGCTATTGAAAGACCTCGTTTATGAGATCAGTGATCCTTCAAATTCAAGAGTGAGACAATTATTCCGGGCTTGCATGAGTTCTCTTTCCTCTGTGTCCACCATTTCAAACTTAGAATTTTGTTCTAGTTAGTTTATAAGTTCATTAGATTAGGGTTGAATCCCATTTTGTTTAGACTTGTGGATTTTTACATTTTTTGTATATTAACTTTGAGGTTCTAGGTTATTTCCTATACATTATTTAGTTCATTTTTAGACTATTGTTGGACTTTATGGGAACTCCCTTTTTCCTTAATATTTAACGTGCCTTCATAACTTAAATGCCTTAGTTTGGGTTTAGTTGCTTGGTTTAGGTTGTTGTAGTGGTTCTCCCAATGGAGAGTTAGTGTGGTATCAACGAAGACGGTCTGTGTCATGACAAAGTTTGTATAAGAGCCTAGGTTTGTTTATCTCGATGAACTAAAATGACTCTAGTAGAGTCTAGCAGACACCTTTAGTTTTGTTCGAGAGGATATAGGACTTTAGGAAATCTCTATATTTTTTCTTGTCTCCTTCATTGTATAACGTGATTCCAATTAGTAGCTGTCTATTCAAATTGATATCTAACCTCCATCACTCTTCTATTCGGAGATGGTTAAAACTAGGTACCTGTTACTGATGCGTCCACGTTTTGGACTCATTTAGGACTATATTTTGATAGATTTAATGTCCTAAAATACTTTTTTTTATTGATAAGTAATGAAAAACCTTGAGCTTCAGGTATTTACAATTTGAGACAAAGCATAGACACCTTTAAGAGTGCACTACCCTGAATAAAAAGATCAATTCAGCCGTGAAAGGGAGCATTCGGTCTGTCATCGAGAGTTTCCACAAAGTAGTACTATATCGCCCAAAGGTAGTGAATGCAAAGATGCTAATGACAAAGGTAAGATGACGCTGGAATGTACCAAAGGGAGGATCATCGAGTTGACCGGCGATCACAACTAACTGCGTCGAGGGGTCCTTCACAACACAACTTTTTGTAAACTATAAATATTTGTTGATATATTCTAGCTTAGTATCAAAATTTTAGCGTTGAAAAGTAATTTTTCTTTTATTTTGAGTTCTAAGAGTTTTTGGGATATTTTTTTCTTCATCCTTGATGATTTTAAAGTTCCCAACTTAAGAAATTTGAAGTGGGTCTTGAAGAATCTTCATCCCCAGCGCATACAAAGACATTTTCTATCGCACCCATTTGATGGAAACATTTTTTGGTATCAATTTATATATCGAAAACCAACTCTTTGGGTGTGATTATGTGAATATGAGTTGAATATACTGTTGGTCCTTGCTAATTAGTAGTTATTTTGCTATTAAAATGTAATTTCGTTCATTACTTGTGTTTGAACTTAATGAAAAATTAGTTGCAAATATGATTTCATCTCCGTGTCTTGGGCTTTCTCGAGAAAGAGGTCTTTATACAAAAAATACTTAATCAATAGTCGTTGATTATTGGGTAGTCAATGATTCATCTCGAGAGTGTGAATCATAAACCCTCTCCCATACTTTTTGCTGGAGAGAGTGAATGGGATAAGACAAAGGTTGGGAATAATAAAGACTTCTCGATGTTCGAAAGAAACCAATTTGGTTCATGGTAATTTGCTCGAGAGAGAATTTATCCCACTTAAGTCGACCTTAGTCACAATTTTGAAACAGTTTATTAATAATAGCACATTCCTGTTTTTACTTATGCTCATATTGCTATCACCTCCTAAGAATCCCGTCTCCATATTCGTATCCCTCTTATTTTTTGTTGTTTTTATTTGCTTACTCCTCTACAAACCCCCTATTGTTAATTGAAAATTATTTCACCCCCTTTTATTTATTATGTTTGTGATCAATAATTTCTTGTAGCTATAACTAGAATGAACTAGTTTGTGCTAGGAGGTTAATTCACGAAAAAACCGCTCCCTTGCGACTCGACCCCAACCCTTGGTTGCGTTATAATACTATCTAATGACCGTTAATGCAGAGATTCGGATGAAGTGTTTTTGACGACGTTAAACGGTTATAAAAAATGGTGTCACTACCGGGGAGTGGTGTTACTTGAGAAGTTTTAGCTATGTTTAATTTTGTTCTAGTTAGCTTTAGTCGAATTAACTTTACTTTTTGTTTTGTTTTCTTTGTGTTGCTAATATAAGAAGATACATTGAATATGACCAATAGAAATTGTGTCGAATTAGCTAACTCAAGCCAAGAAATTGAGAGGGAGTTCATATTAGCTGCACTGGTAAAACAATTGGACGAGTGAACCACCAAAATTAAAGAGGTACAAATCCAATGTAAAAGAAAAGAGAGGTACATACCCCCTAATAAGCTGAGAAAGTCTGAAGACAATGGGAACAATTTTTTCAAGGATACGCTGCAAATTGTTCTTTGAAAATCACTGAGAAAGATAGAAGGCTGGAAGAAATGAGGGAGAATATTTTAAGTGTTAAATCAGATGATTGGCTCTAACTCCAGACCTATCTAGCTGATCACAACACTATAAATCATGTAGTGCTTCATCTCCACCCAAATGAACAATTAGGGTTACCTAGTGACACTAGGGCAAATCCCAATAATAGAGAGTAAGTAAAGACGTGCATCGTGTCATGATGTTAACAAAGATTCTTCTTGTCACGACCTGAAAGAACCCCCTTTAAGTAAGGGAGAACCCTCGTTTCGTGACCGGGTGTGCTTGACCCTTTGGGATCTTGTACAAGCCCCTTTAACTAACGTTCATTACATAAGACATGAAAAGTAGTACGGAATTAAAATTGATCAAGACATTTAATATAAAAAGAAAATATTTAATAAATACTAAGAAAATCTTATAGTCACAAGCCAACTTAAGATACGACATAATATCTTAGGGACACAACCCTTATACATTGAAATAAAATACATAATAAGCCTTTAAATAGTAAACTAAGAAAAAGTACTATGCCCACCAATATATGAGGACATACATTGCCTTGGGAGAAACTTCCACAAGCACTTTCTTCTAGCCTTCAACCTTCAAAATTTTTCCAACCTATACGTAATGCATAGAGAAGTATGGGGTAAGTACATCTACTGTAATAACTATGACATATGCAAAAACATGCGAAAAGAGACATTTTAGTAAAATAACATTTCATGCAACTTAAGTAAAACATTTAAAAATATAGAAGAAAAAATTCATAAGGAACATCATTTAACACTTAGAGAAGGATATCCATAATTTGAAACTGAAAGAAAACTTTACAGTGAAAAATTCCAAACATTACAGTAACCTCAAATTGACATTACAGTGAACTACTTAAAAAATGGTGAAACTTCCAAAGCATTGCTAATGAGGAATAAGCATCATATTCATAGGAGTTTTCCTTCAAAGGTCATCCTAAGACTCACTAAGGTATGACATGGAGAAAGTACACATATACCCTTTTCAATACACACAAGGCGACCATGAAGACTTCCTTCCTTTCGGCATACTCACTTCGGGATAAGAAGCACCCACTCGATGGAAATACAATAGAAGAATATCCAAACAACACACCAAGAATTCCCTTTCGGAATTCCTACTTAGTGCAATGAGTATATGGTGTCTTATACCACAACCTACCCTATGTAGTACACTCTTTTAGAAGACTTGGCCCCAAAACTCCGCTTTCAGAAGGTCCTACCTAGTGTAATGGATAGATAAAGTCCCATACCACCACCTATCTAAGTTAGACATTATTTTCGAAGACTCACCAAGACTTCCTTTTTGAGTTGCCTACTTTGTGCAATGGATTAATAGCATCCCATTCCAGTACCTACCCTAAGTAAAACACCCCGTTAGATGACTGAGCCCAGTCATTTCTTTTGTGGGAGTTAGCTTAACCGACATAGACAATGAGAGCTAGACATGAAATTCCAACATTAACCCTATCAGATGAGGGATCCTCACTTTCCTAGAGTAAGATCATTCTTTTTAGCTTTTACATGACTTCCCCAATAGCTACACCTATGTGGACGCATAATTAAGGGATAAGGAGATTGGTACTATGTAACTCATTCTCTAGTCACGAGGAGTACTAGTCTCAAGAGGTACATTGGAATGCAACATCTCAACTCACGAAGTGTAACCACCCCTTATTCATATCCTCTCGGTTCTAGACATAACCCCCACGAATTCTAAACACTTTAAACTATAGGTTAAGAATAACTAGTGAACACCACATATCAACTCACGAAAGTCATTCATCATCTAACCTATATTAGAAAGCTCTTAAGATGTAGTGAGGTTCCTATTAAACACTTCATCTTAAATCACGAAGAGTGCTCACCAAAACTCCTCGATTTACTCAATTTAGCTTCATACATTAATTTAAGTGCGTGTGTGTATACTTGTGAGCACTTCTTGCATATAAACATCATGTCATTAATGTTAGACTCTATAATGCTTTAGACCTACATTCATCAATTTCACACACTTTACATCCTTCACAAAGTAATATAGTTCACTTAGGCATAATATATGCCAAACATACTATTCAACTTAAAAAGCGCAAGACAAGTCTTATCTTCAATATCACTTCATTTCACGTACAAGAAATTTGCTCGAGAGAAATATTACCCTCACTAAAGTCTAGCTTATTCACAAACTTTCAACAAATTACTAGTCATAGTATGTACTCAATTTTTTATTTAATGTCATATTCACATCATATCTCAAGAATCTGGTCTTCATATTCCTATCTCTTTTATTTTTGTTGTTTCCACTTGCTAATTTTTCTATAAAACCCTATTGTTAATTGGCAATGTAAACCCATTTGATTTCTTATGTATTTAATCAATAATATCTTGTAGCTATAACTAGCATGCTTGGATGTTAATTCTAAAAGATCATTCTCCCTTAGGATTCGGACCCCAACCCTTGGTTGTGTATAATACTGACTAACAACTAGCAGTGCTTAGAATTGGATGAAGTGTTTTTCACAATGTTAAGCAGTTATCAATAGCTCCTTTTAATGATCTAGCTTAGGAATTTGCAGTGAGAGGTCGTGGTTGAGTCAAAGGTAGAGGAAAAACTAGGGGTAGAGGTCGTAGAAGAGAGACACATGCTAGAGATGGGGTATTGATTGAGAATATTCCCAAATTGAGGCCAATCCCTTACATCATGGGGTCCAACTCCTTGGTTATCTTAAGCAAAAAATTGATTGTTGACAATATGAGCTTGAGCCGTCATGAGTTGGGTCAAGTTCAATAGGGCATCCCTCAACTCCGGATTAGTCATGTCCCCCTCAAGAAAAGGAGGTTGAGGCATGGGGACAATTGAGGCTCTTGAGGCCCTTGAATCTCCGGAGGCACTTCAGGTTCTTGAAAGGGAACCTCCTCATTCTCTTCCTCTAGACCAACAATAAGAGTTGGGTCGACACGGGGAGGGATCCTCTCATTAGCTACACCTCCCTCCTTCCTTCTAGCGGTTGATCTCCTCGTATTCATGCCTTATAAACACAACGATAAAAGGTTGAGAAAGGACCCTTACATAACTCAATTCTAAGTCACGACATTGGAATAGAGAAGAAAGTGAAACTTGTATCATCCTATAGCCTCTTTTCTATAGATGTGTCGCGACTCACACCAATGACCAAGATATTACTAGATGTGGCTTGTGAAACTTTCTAGACATTAAACTATTTCCCATAACCTTATGATCTTATACCAAGTTTCTCACGGCCCGAAAGCACCCCCTAGTGGTTAGGGAGAACCCTAATTCATCACCAGGCGTACTTCACACTTTGGGGTCTTGTACAAGCCTCTTTAACCATCGTTCATTACAAAAGACAAGAAAAGTAGTGCGTAATTAAAACTTTTCAAGACATTTGATATAAAAAGGAAATCATTTATATATACTAAGAAAATTTCATTGTCAAAAGAGAACATAAGACACAACATAATATCTTAGGGACACGACCTTTTTACATTGAAATAACATACATAATAAGTCTTTAAATAAGAAACTAAGAAAAAGGACTATGACCTCGAATACATGATGACATACTTTGGTTTTGGGAGAAACTTCCCAAGCTCTTTCTTCAACCTTTCTACCTTAAAAATGCTTACAACCTATCCTAATAGTATAGAAAAGTATGGGGTTAGTACAAATAATGTACTCAGTATGATATATGCAGAAACATGTGAATAGGGACATTATAGTAAAATAATATGTCATGCAAGTAAAGTAAAACATTAAAGAATATTGAAGCAAAACCTCATAAGGAACATCATTTAACACTTAGAGAAGGATTTCCATAATTTGAAACTAAAAGTACACTTTACAGTGAAAAATCCCAAGCATTACAGTAACCTCAAATTTACATTTCGGTGAACTACTTAAGACTCCAAAAATGGTGAAACTTCCCAAGCATTGATTATTCCATAGGAGTTTCCCATCAAAGGTCATCCTAAGACTCACTAAGGTAATACATGAATAAAGTACCATATACCTTTTTCAATACACACAAAGTGACCCTGAAGATTTCCTTCCTTTCGTCATACTCACTTCGGGAAAACAAGCACCCACTCGATTGCAATACAATAGAATAACACCCAAACAACACAACATGAATTCCATTACAGAATTCCTACTCAGTGCAATGAGTATATGGCGTCCCATACAACCACCAACCTTAAATAGTATACTCTTTTATATGACATGGCACCAAGACTCCCCTTTCGAAAAGTACAACATAGTGAAATAGATAGATAATGTCCCATACCACCACCTATCCTAAGTAGTACGTTCTTTTAGGAGACTTTGTTCAATAAATTCAAATAAGACTCACCAAGACTCCCCTTATTGACTGACTACTTAGTGCAATGGATAAATAGCTTCTAATTCCACCACCTACCCTAAGTAGAACACTCTTTTAGATGACTTAGCACATTAGTTTCTTTAGTGGGAGTTAGCTTAAACGAAATAGACCATGAGATATAGACATGGAATCCCGACATCAACCTCTATCTGATGAGGGATCCTCACTTTCCTAACGTAAGGTCATTCTTTTAAGATTTTACATGGATTTCCCAATAGCTACACCTTTTCAAAAAGGAACGTGATCCGGGAGTTACTCTTCTCCCCAAATGGGAAGGCACTTAGTGAATAGACCCACGCTTTGCACCTAAGACAAACGCTGGCGCATGGTTAAGGTATAAGGAGATTGCTACTAAGTAACACATTTTATACTCACGAGGAGTACTCATCTCAACATTTAGTACATTGGAATATAACATCTTAACTCAAGAAGTGTAACCACCCCTTCTTCATATCCACTTTGTGCTAGAAATAACCCCCACAGATTCTAAACACTTTAAATTATAGGTTAAGGATAACTAGTGAAGACCACATCTCAACTCACGAAGGGTATTCATCCTCCGACCTATCTTTGAAAGCTCTTAGAATGTACTCAGGTTTCTAATAAACACTTCATATCAACTTACAAAGAGTGTTCACCCCAAAACTCCTCTATTTACTCAATTTAGCTTCATACATTCATTTAAGTGTGTGTGTGTGTGTACTTGTGAGCACATCTTGCATATAAACATCATTTCATTAACATTAGTTCTTCTACATTATTTGGAACTACAATCATCAATTTTACATACTTTATATGCTTCACAAAGTCATATACTTCACATAGGCATAATATATGCCAAACATACTATTAAACTTCACAAAACACAAGACAAGTATTATCTTCAATATTACTTCATTTCATGTACTAGAAATTTGCTCGATAGAAATATTACCCTCACTAAAGTCTAGCTTATTCACAAACTTTCAACAAATTACTAGTCATAGTATGTACTCAATTTTTTATTTAAGGTCATATTCACATCATATCTCAAGAATCTGGTTTTCATATTCTCATCCCTTTTATTTTTGTTTTTTCCACTTGCTAATTTTTCTATAGAACCCTATTGTTTATTGGCACATATGTCAACCCGTTTGATTTCTTATGCTTTTAATCAATAATATCTTGTAGCTATAACTAGCATGAACTAGTGTGTGCTTGGATGTTAATTTTAAAAGATCTTTCTCCCTTGGGATTCGAACCCCAACCCTTGGTTGTGTATAATATTGACTAACAACTAGCAACGCTTAGAACATGATGAAGTGTTTTTCAAAATGTTAAGCAGTTATAAGTAGCTCTTTTTAATGCTCTAGCTGAGGAATCTGCAGTGACAGGTCATGGTTGAGACAAGGGTAGAGGAAAAACTAGGGGTAGAGGTCGTAGAAGAGAGACACATGCTAGAGATGGGGTATTGATTGAGAATATTCCCAAATTGAGGCCCATCACTTACATCATAGGAGATAGAGGAGAATCTTTAGGAAGGTCGACAGGAGGAAGATTTAACATTTTTTAAATTTGAATTAGATAGAAATAATCTAAGAAATTAAAAATATTATTTTTTTGAAAGAAAAGGAGAAATATGGAAAATTGCCTAAGTTAAGAAAGTCAGTTTTGGTTATTTTTAAACGGCTATAACTCTTAGCTTAGGAAGAGTTAGAGGTTGTTCTTTATATAGTTGAAAATACTTTGCATAGATCTTTCCAACACCGCCGATTTTGCGCATGTTCAATAATGTATGAGGGAGACATTCCTATCAGAAGTTGGGCTGTCGAAGTAAAGAATGTCCCAATCTGGATTTAAGGAAAGGAAGACTAGTCTTTTAACCAATCAATATCCTATTTATTTTTATGGATTTATTTGGGGTAAAAACAAGTTTTAGTTTACATTAGAAAATTAAACTTTACGCTTAGGGATTGGAGAAGAGAGAAAGGAAGAAGAAAAAGGAGAAATTCAAGGATTCACCAAGAATGTGAAGAATTTGCAAGCGGAATTCATCGCGCCTATCAAGGTATATGAGATATTTTATGTTGGTTTAGTTAATCAACATACTAAACCTGTTCCAATTCGGTGGTTTTAGAATTGTTTGCATGTTATGAAGTGATTTCTTGATGAATTATGTCTAATTCCTATTGGTTGAGTTGTTGAATGTCTATTGTTGATTTGATTCATAATTTTGGGTTGGTTTTTGAGCTATATAAATTGTGTATTTAAAGTACTTATAATCCTAAGGTATGGTCAAAGAACTATGGACGTTTATTATAAAACAAGTGACAAAAATCGTTCAGACGCATTTGGATTGAACCAGGCGCGACGCTACCCATATGTGCCAGAAGGCCTGGGGCAGCATACGTGTAGTGCGCTAGAATGGTGCCTCAGACCAAATAGTTTGGCGTGACGCGACCCGAATGCTCCTAAATTGGAATTTTTTGCCCACCTTAATAGTTTAGGCTATTAGGTCCTTCTAAGGTGTATTAACTCTCTCCAATGATTCTAATTACTTCAAATGATTTTTAAACACCTAGGAATCAGCAAAAACACAAGTCATAACCTTGAATCCATAATCCTATTCAAGGAAATCTAAGATAAAAGTCAAAGAAGTTGAGAGACGAGTCTAAAATTAATAAGCAAGTCGAAAGCAAAGTTCTTAAAGGTTTTGAAGAGTATTTAATAAACATTGTAAGAATTTTTTTAAGGCTGAAGTTTCAAGTTAACTAAAGAGTAAATAGTTGTAGTTCTTCCCTAAAAGAAATATAAGGGAACTAATTATTCCCTAAAAGTGGAGTTCATTTCTCAAAAGCTATATGGGAACTAAGTATTCCCTAAGAGATTATATATTTTTTCACATTTTAATAAGAGGAAACCATATTTACAAAGGAGTTTGGAGAAAGAAAAGGGGAATAGTGATACCAAGAGAGTTTATCGAAAGCTAAGTGTTGAGCAATTACCTCAACCCAAAGAAGGATGTTTTTTTTAAAAAAAAAACACACATAAGTTATAATACATTTTGGGAGTAGTATTTATTATCGATGTGGGGATGGGAGTTAATATTAGGTCAAGTTTCCATGAAAACTTTGTAGCCGTCATGGGTATTAACATGTCATACTTTTAAGATTATCACGTAAGTAAATCTAGTGGATCAACTAACTTAAGTAGTTCAATGTGATGGGAAAGTATAAGACAGTTCTGGCAGCTTGGGTAAAGCACTGTATAACAATTTAGGATCGGTCAAAGAATCTCCCCCAGAAACTATATATTATTTTGTATATGCATAAAGTAATTTTGTTATTACATTGCTTTAAATAATTAAGTGTTTTCATTGTATTACAAGATTTTATATGCATTTCATATGTCTATCTGCTTTATGTTAAGTAAAGTTACTCATGATTTAAGCATAGCCAAGGTAAGTATTCATTGTTACTCTTTTCAAACTTAAGTTGTTGATAGCTTTACAACTATTATACTCATACATTTAATGTACTGATGCAGATTGGTATGCATCGTATATTATGCAGACACGTGTAACTAGGATTGGATCACCAAGTACTTCGTTGATCCAACAGAGCACTCAAAGTAAATGTTGAGTCTCCTTGCATTCTGGAGGACACATTTATTGTTTTTCAGTCTTTCATTTATAATATGTTGTGGGGTCTGTCTCAACCTTCCTCTTAGCAATATGGAGTCTACATAGTCAAATAATTTAGTTTTGAGTCTCTTCTTTGTATTGCACATGTTTTGCTATGAGACTATAGTGACATTACGGCCATGTTATTTAATTCAACTTATATTATGAGATTTTTTTCTTACATTGAGTTACGTTTTCTTCTATGTTATTTAAGCCAGATCAAGGGTCCGCTCAAGGACAATAATGATCATTGAGTTTCGGCGACGTCAAGGATGTAGTCCCCGGGATCGACAAACTTCGTATCAAATCAAAGAGTTCAAGAGTCCTAAAAGACTTTGAATCTGTGTCTTTAGAGTGCCAGTTATTGGTGTGAATCCCTCCAAATCTATAATAAGGAGGCTGCAATATTTGAGAAATACATTACTTCAATCATATTATTTTGGTGCATTAGTATTTATCTCTAAAAGTTTCTCTCTAATTCCTACTTGCGCGTATTTTAGATGACTATGCCTCCAAGAAAAGTATCAAGAGGTTGTCAAGCTAGGGGGAATGTCGAGGAGCCAGAGGTACTAATGAACTAAACATGCAACCTCAAGGAGAAGTCACAAATGCTTAATTCCATGAGGCTATCTGTCTGCTGAAACAAGTTGTGACGAATCAGGCAAGACAACAGAGATGAGCTCGATAATAAGATGACACCTGGATGATTCCTGAATTTTTGAGAACTAATCCTCCGCGTTTTATTGTTTACATCACTACTAAGTATCCAAAAAATGTCCTAGAAGAGCCAAAGAAGATTTTTGATGTGATGCGTATTCTTGATGCTGAAAGGGTTGAGCTAGTTGCGTAAAGTTAAAAATGTTGCTAGGATTTGGTTTGATGGAAAGTGTGCAGAGTCAAGGATGAACCACATCCGAGTTAAGCAGATTATTAAGAGGCTTTCTTGGGGCATTTCATTCCTTGAGAATTGAAAGAGGCTAAGGAACGTGAGTTTCTTCCACTGAACCACGACTCCTTTAGAGTGAATCAGTATGTATTGGAGTTGATCTAACTGTCTTGCTATGCTCCTGAAATGGTAAAGTATATGATGAGTTGGATAAACTTGTTTGTTGCTGGCTTGAGACGCTAATCAAACAATGAGGGCATGGTTGTCATGCTAATAGCCGACATGGACTATCAAGGTTGTGGTTTATATGTAGAAGATCAAAGAGGAGAAGCTGAGGGACAAAGAAGAGTATATAGGACAGAAAGATAAGAGTGGGGATGAGTCTGGTCAACTTAAAGAATATTTGAATCGACTACAATTTAATTAAAAAAAGAGGAGTGCACCATCATCTGCTAGTGCTCCTACCTAGAAACAAAGGTGAGCAGCATGGCAAAAATTTGCAGATATATATAGAACTAGACCATCACAGTCTCAACGAAGTGTGGCAAAGTGAGGTAGTTGGACTCCTGCATGTGCTAAGTGTAGAAAAACCCACCCAGATAAATGTCATGATTGCTACACGGGTTGCTTTATGTGTGATCAAGAAGGTAACTTCGTGAGGGAGTTCCTTAAGAACAGACAAAATATTGGAAATCCGGACAACAGAGCCCAATCTTCAACAACTGCTCTACTACAAAGGGTTTCCCCAACTGGAGCCATTTCTGGTATTAGGGGAGGGGAAAACCGCCTCTAGGCAATCACTAGCTACTTATAGCAAGATAACTCTCAAGATGTTTTCACTAGTATGATCTAAGTCTTTACTTTTGATGATTATGCTTTTCTAGATTCGGGATCAAGTTTGTCTTTTGTAACTCCTTATGTTGCAAATAAGTTTGAAATCCTTCCAGAGAGATTTTGTGAAGCCTTATGTGATTCTAGACCTATTTGGAAGTCTATTCTAGCAGAAAAAGGATATCGTGATTGTCCTGTGTACATCAATCACAATAACACTATGGCCAACCTAAAGGAGTTAGACATGGTAGATTTTGATGTCATTCTAGGTATGGACTATATCTATGCTTGTTATGCATCAATACATTGAAGAACTCGAGTTATCAAATTTCATATTCCTAATGATCCAGTTATAGAGTTGAGTAGTAGTTCAATTTCGTACCTTAAGGCAAAGAAGTTAATTTCAAAGGTTTATATCCATAACTTTTTGAAGTTAATGACACAAGTGTGATACGCTCAAATTACAACTCCAAAAAGAAGTATAAGCGATCGTATCAAGTAAAGAATCTAACCATTAGATTGGGGCCGATGCCACAACGAAAATGGATTAGCCTTAACTTCAATATACAAATATTTCTATTTAGTCAAGTTCTTTAAGAAAATAGCTAATTAGAGGAGGGCTTTGTGAAATAAAATTCTTTTAATATATATAAGTAAAACAAGTAATAGGACTAAAGCATTTGGTTTTTTCGAGTTGTGAGAGAAACTATGGTGTAAGTGTTCCCCATAGGTTCATAATGTCGTATTCATAGCTATAACAATTCTTCCCTAGTGTTTTTCATGCAAAGTAATAAGTTAGGTATCTCTAAATCCTTGGTCTAACATTCAGAGAATTTCACCCCTTACCTTGGTCTAGCTACGTGTATATAAGCTACTAACCCTTTCCTTTACTTCATATTAAGCATTGTATTCTATGCATGTCTTAGTTATTACTTTGCAACAATTGAGACTAGCCGATTATATAGTATCCCATCGAATCAATGTTTATAATTCTTTTCTTATTAACTACCTCCTTGGTCCGGCTAGTAATAACAAAGCGAGTTCTAACACATGCACTCGTTAAAAATACTTCGAAGAGAGGAATTATCAATACATGGAATAACATATTAGAAAATGTTATTAAGCAAGCTCTACTTCGCTAATTATCCATAATTCCCTGAACCCTAGTTGTGGATTTAGTTACCCATGCATATAGTAACACAATTCATAGTTTTTAAACAAGAAAAAATGAACTTACTTTGACAATTCGAAAAAAATGCATAAATTCAACGTTAAATAAAAAGAAATAACTTGAAAACGAAATCAAAAAATTGAATTAATTCTAAAGTTGAAAAGCCCAACCTCCAAAATAAAACGAAGAACAATAATAATTGAATCCAACCTTGAAAGTTAAGTTTTAAACCCTAATTATAGAAACATAGTCCAAAATTAAAAGAAATTAAAATAAGGAAAGTTTTCAAGAAAACGCGGCTATAATAGACAGCCCCCATAGACGGTCCGTTGATGAAACGATGGACTTTCGTCCACCTCTGTCAGTCCACACTTAGCACCTTTTTCATCCTTCAGCTGTCATCCTCTCTAAATCAATCGACGAACCAACATCACGATCGATTTATACGCTTATGGTTTGTCGATGCCTTCTATCATTCCATACATTGACTTTCTTCAACATCGGGTACTGGGACTTTCTCTGAACTTATCAGCGATTCAACAAGATCAACGGACCATTGATACTTCTATAGACCCACACTTCATCAACTTTCCTCGAGTTTCTCCAGATGCCTGAATTATTAGTCGATGGTCACCGTATACGATTCGTCGATGAAACGACCGATTGTCGATGACCTTCGTGGGTCTCCTCTGCACTAAATCTCAGTAGCGTTCAGTGTTTTGGGTGTAGACATATTGCCTAGAAAATAAGGATTAAAATATATTAAAATTACTACATAAAGGCTCTATTAACACACAAATCTTAAGGAAAAAACATTGAATGTACTGCGAAACCAATGTTCATCAACACCCTCAACTTAAATTCGTTGTTTGTCCTATAGCGACGCACTATGACTCAACACAACTATTTGTACAAAATTATACTCTTTTAAGCTTTTGCGATCACAAGGCTAACAATCCCAACTTTTTCTTTGCTTTCCCACATGCTTCTACTCAAGGTTCGATAAGCTAACTCATGTATATCAGACTATGACATAAACTAACTATGAATAGGCACCTCTACTCTTATTCCTCTCACCAAGGTACCAACTTTTCGATATTGCAACTAGTACCCTCACTTCAAAAAAAATCCTCCTTTATAACATAGTGGTTTTAACTTGGGTACAACGATCTGTATTTAACACTCACACTCAAAAAACAAGTTCAAACATAGCGAGTAATTATCGCCATATGCTTGCCCTTATTTTCACTATTTAAGTTCACCACATTAGACTATAGGATCACGATTGGACTTTCCTGACTTGTAACATAGGCTCAGGGTTAAGTATGGCACATATGGGTACATTTTAGTGACTTTTCGCCCTCCTTGATATTACGGCTAAGCATTCTACCTCTTTCATTTCTCTTATGCCCTACATTTCTTTTCTTTTCATTTTTACCTTGGTTTCCACTTTGTTCTTTGTTGAAGCGACTCTTACTTCTTTTTGTTCAATTTTTTTTATTTCTTTTATCTTTGTTTTCACTTTTTTCATTCAATTGATAATTTTGACTAAGTCACCTCTCTTAATAAATTTTTCTTATCTTTTCCACATTAAAATTTTCATACCCACTATTGGGGTCTTGACTCATAATAGCCACCCTCAACTTATACTTTTGCATGAGTTGAGTTACACATTACCCAAGGTTGGGTCAGGGCTAAGACGAGATTAGTTTTTGTGTTAGCCACCATAAACTAAGGCTTTTGTCCTAGGTCGAGGTGCACATGTTAAAGGAGGGACCAGAACCAACACATTAAACCTAGGGAAGTTGAGTTGGTGAAGAAAAGAAAGGTTTATTATAATCTCAACATAGTTTGATTAAAAAAGGATAACACTTTCATTTGGTTAGATTTATTTTAGGGTAGATGTTTGCTAATTCTAATAAGGGCCTGTGATCATTTCCTAGTTGTCTAACACAAATTTAATTTTGCAGGATAAACCGGGCAAGTTTTAGCTAGGTAGCAATAGTTTAACAATAAAAATTCTCACACTCATTTTACATTTCATTTCCCTATCAGATTATCAAATTTCTCAGTTGAGATGTCAGTTTGAGGGTCATGTACTGGGTGCCTTTCTATATCACGATTAGAGCAACACATTCAACTCCTTTTCACCTTTTTTAAGCGAGCATTTTCTTAGGATTAGTTACCATTTATTCTTAGCCATCATGCTTCATATTTAATGATTTTATACATTTTACAATTTACAAAATTTCGGTTAAACTGTAAAGTAATCAGTCTCATAGGGAAAAAGAACACAAGCAAGAAAACCTCGAAGAGAGGATCGTGAGTTGGGCTACTCATACTTTACCATAACATTCACTTACCATTTTCCCTAACCCCAACAAAATAGCATGCAATTTTTTCCCAATGCATAAGAAATATATATACAAGGTGGTGTGTGAGGAAAACTTGAGGCGCATCGCATTGATGATCAACAAGTTTGAGGGTCTGGTTTGCCGAAGCCCGCAACATCAGTAGTAGGGTCACCCTTAGTGGTGTACACAAAAATATCTGCACCATCAGTGATGCTCGCTCCAGTCTTTGCTATGAAATTAGATGCCCCAACAGCTTACTCTTGGGCGCTCATCTGACGGGTCTCTTCATCAGACAAAGAAGCTCTCCTCAAAGCCTCAAGGTTTTTCCGCTCCTTTATAATCGCACGGGAATCCTCTACCTTAGTGGTGCAGATGGAACTGTGCCTCTTGGCACGAACATGTGGTTTAGACGGCGCCTCAGTAGGGGATGTCAATAAACCATCAAGCACAGTGTCCTCGGCAAGTTCAAAGGTTGCAGTCTCGGGCTTAGTCCCCCTCATCTCTAGAATGCTGTCAACATCTTCCCACAAACTCGCTACAGCCTCCTAAAAAGTAGTCAAGTCAATTAGGGGGTGGGCGTGCAAGAACTTGCAGTTCAAATGTATCAAGACACTGGTTAACTGCTTGAATCTTCTACTCCACCTGCTGCTCCACCCTCTTCTCCATCCGATCCTCAGGCTCTGCAACAGATTTCTGCATCCAAAGATTGATATGATACAATAGTACTACAGACGGTGGAGTAGACCTTGAGGAATCGGGTGCTCTACTAATGCCATGGGAAGACACGACCAGGGGTGGTATTAGTGGGATCTAATGTGGTAGGATCAGCCCCGTGGGCTAAATCTACTGTATCCCCCAAATTCTCAATCAGCGAGTGCAACTCAAATCTGGCACGCTCTGCGGTGCTACCACATTGGCCTCATTCCTTATAAAACCTATACGCCAAATGAGTACTCTGGCATCTCTTCATAAGTGGATGATCATATAGGCAAATGGGTAAGTAGTAGAGGTCTTTAAAATCCTCTCATGTCTTACTAAGATCAATAATTTTGTGAAGTCGATCTCCAACCATCCACTAAAGCTGCTAGCAATACCGCTCTATCCTATGTAATTATGTTATTTGCACCAATAATGGATAGGACATGGTGGACCAACAATTAGAAGAACACGGTTGTGAAAGTGAGGTTGGACTTCTTGATATGGCCTATGGGGTCTAACACCCAGTCTACTCCCTTGTCGTCATGTACAGGTGCAGAGCAAGACACCTCTTACCTATATCTCTCTGCTCCACATTCCTCTGAAACATGCTACTTTTGACCATATCCCACCTATAATCAAGCTCCGGGGTCAAGGGGGGCCGAGTAATACCTGTAGAGGTTTCATACAAGAAACGATTGACGGTGTTCGGAGATATGTTTCTTTCTTATGAAAAAATGTCTTTTTCAAAGATTCTATGTAAATTTTTCTTTGAAATCGAGATAGTTCCCTTTCACTATCTGCTAGCCGCGAACTAACATTTTGGTGAGTGGGTCTTTTTTAGGGGCTTCATCTAACCTATCAAAAGAACCTCTGATATTCGCAACATATGAGGCACAGAACTCTTGAACCATCTCATCGTTATGCGAGCCAAAAATCTTAGCCATCCACTAAAGCTTGTGTCGGATGATCAATCTCTGCACATCTGGGACTTTGTGAAGTCTCCCTCTAAGAACTCTTTGCTTGATTGTCACAAACCCGGTCATAAACCCATTTTCATTGAGAACAATGTGTCCCTGTAGACCTTGTATTGACCATATACGCATCACCGGTCTAACTCCTCAGAAACAAGTGCACCAACATCCTTCTAGGGTGCCAGAGCAGACTCCAACCTATGATCCTCATCAGACGAGGCTTGGCGGGCAGGACCTCCAAGAGAGTGGCTCCAAGTGATCCAAGACACCAGGCAGTGGCCTCACTCAAACCCGAAGAGTGGGACGACTTTGAAACTATTGCAGCTTCGGAGCCAGACTCTACTTCAAACCGAGGCAGACCCAGATAGTGTGCTAGTTAGTATGACTTCTCATCAGACTAGGAGACAGTTACGATGTTGAAAGCCACCATATGGGTTGTACCCTGCGTGGTTCTTGCAACTAGTTTAGGGGTGTTGGTGTCCAGATTTGGGATCCTTCCCATGGTTAGAAGTGCAAATAACTCGACGGGATAGTTTCACCGATATGGAGCTTCCCCAGGGATAAATGATGTCCATTTAGGGGTCATATGTACCTGTAAAGAAGATGTTAGCCTCATTGAAATCTTACCACGCATTGAAAACATTCAAAACAAAGAAAGGAAACAAAAATCCACATTCCAATTTTGACCATTAGAATAAATTTTAAACTCTCTAAAAACAGGGTCTCAATTGGAAATGACGGAAGCGCAAAATGGCTCGTCGATAAGTCGATGGACCATAGTCTACTTCTGTGGTTTGAGAGTTAATATAATTTTGACACCTTTGAGACCCACAAAAGTTTACCCAACACATATCAACAATTAAAAGACCATTTCTTCATCCTTAGGGTTTCAATTTTGCAAGGTTCATACTCTAATTCAAAGATGATACCAAACCCTATGTCTAAAAGTCTATAAACTAATTTTAAATAGATTACACGACTACCCATTCACTTTCTATCATTCTAAGGGACATTTTACCCATGTTTTAACAAACACAAGCATATAATTTTGTCCCTTTGTCAAGATCCGCATTCTATATTTCATTTCCAACTGTGTATGAACGAGAATTCATCAAGCAAATTGTATCAAAATACGTGAAGATCGTAGTGGAAAGATTATGGAAGTGGTCATTGCAACAACGTATGTGTCCTTATTGAACATCGATTGGAGACACCAATAGGAACAAACTAGAATTATTTTTTAAGAAGATGTTTATGGGAATTTTGGAGAATTAGGAGTTTGATGGAATCTGATGAATTTTGAAGGGGAAATATCGTGCTTTGATGAGAAAGTATGGTAATAAGGGAAGGGAAACGATTGGGTTAATAATTTAAATTTTTTTAAGTCTAATGAACGGTTTTTCTTTTGATGTTACCGGCCGGGGTCGGGACACGTGTGCTTTAGGATTGACAAAAACCCGTCGACGGTCTGTATGTCAGTCGACGTATGGTCGACTTGACCACTGATTGTATTAAGACTTGGAAAAATTTCAAGACAATCCTAGGATGTACAGACACCAACATAGTTCGTCGATCGAACGATGGCCCGTTGATGGGGTTTGTAGATCTGTGCACCAAACAATTTTCTGTAGAATTTTTGTTTTGGTCCCTACACAATGACAATCCACTATGCTATTTTTGTTTGTGTTTTTCTGTACACTTTTCATATACGAACCCTAAATAATTTCTAGCCAACACGAATAACAACAAATCATGAAGATGAGTAAAAGAAATTTAAACAACAAAATGCAACTATTCCTACAAAGGAAAGAATACCTATTGTTGGATAGGGGATACATCTTGGATTCCCTCCCAAAAATCTCTTGATTTAACATTGCGCCACGAGGGAAGATCCTTGATTACTCAGACTTCATCAAGGCAATATGCCTCAACCATTGATGGACATTTTCCGCATGCCTTAGCCAGATCTTAATCCTTTGCCCATTGATGGGCCCTCCTAGTTTTCCAACTCAACCACTCCACGTGGGAACACTTTAGTGATAAGGAATGGTCCCGTCCACTTTGACTTGAGTTTGCCCAAAAACAAGCGTAGCCTAGAGTTGAACAGAAGCACCAAGTCCCCAACCAAAAATTCTCGCTTTTCAATCTTTTGATTGTGGTACTTCTTCATCTTATTTTTGTAGATGTCTGAACTTTCATACGCTTTTAGGCTAAACTCATCAAGATCATTTAACCCATTAAGTCTGTGTTCCACTGCTTCATTCCAATCCATCTTCAGTTTCTTCAATTCCCACGTGGCTTTGTGCTCTAAATTGATTGGCATGTGACAAGACTTCTCATATACAAGTTGATATGGAGACATACCTATGGGGTCTTGTATGCAGTCCGGTAGGCCAAAAGAGCATCATCAAGCCTCCTTGACCAATCCGTTCTATTAGCATTTACTTTTTTTGACAGAATTTGCTTGATCTCTCAATTGTACACATAAACTTTCCCACTAGTTTGTCAATGATACGGATTAGCTACATTATGGCGAACCCTATATTTCTCCAATATCCCTTTGAACAACTTATTGCAAAAGTGAGATCCACCATTACTTTTAATGGCCTTCGGTATTCCAAATCTAGAGAAGATGTTCTTTGTCAAGAATGCAATGACACTCTTCACTTCATTATTAGAAAGTTCTTTAGCTTCTACCCACTTTGACAAATAACGCACAACTACAAGTATATATTTCATCCCATGAGAACTCACAAACATGATCATAAATCCAATTCCCCATACATCAAATAGCTCAACCAATATAATGGGATTTAAAGGGAGCTCTTGCTTCTTTGAAATTCCACTATCTCTTTGGCATCAATAATATGACTTGGCGAACTCGTAAGCATATTGGTGAATGGTTGGCCAATAGCACCCACACTGTAAAAATTTTGTGGGCAGTGTTGATCCATTTGTGGCTCCCACCCACAGGAGAGAAGTGGCATGCCTCCAACACAATTAACATGTCCACTTGTGGCACGCAACAACGAATAAGACCATAAGCAGAACTCCGATATAGGTAAAGCTCATCTCAAAAGAAAGTTTTCACATCATAGATGAACTTTTTCCTCTGATGGAAGAACAAGTCTGATGGAACTATATCACACGCCAGATAATTCGCAAAATCCGTGAACAATGGAATCAAATCATAAGAAGCGGCTAATATATTCTCTATAGGGAAGCTATCATCAATTTCAGCCTTTTTACCGAACTTTCTCATAGCTTCATCCTCTAACCTAGACAAGTGAGCGGCAACTTGATTTTCAATCCCTTTTCTTTATTTTACCTCAAAATTAAAATCTTTCAATAATATCACCCATCTAATCAACTGTGGTTTCATATCCTTTTTTGACATCTGGTACCTTAAAGAAGATTGGTCAGTAGGTACTATTACTCGTGTGCCAAGAAAATAAGAGCAAAATATTTTGAATTCATATACTACTGCAGGAAGCTCTTGTTCAGTCACTTTATAGTTCTTTTGTGCTTTATTTAGGACCTTACATTCATAATAAATGTGGTGAAGGATTTTATCCCTTCTCTGTCAAAATACCACAGCAAGAGCAACCCCACTAGCATCACATATCACTTCAAATGGCTTACTCCAATCACGAAATGAAAATAGGCGCAAACACCAACTTCTACTTTAAATCTCGAAATGCTTTTAGAAAAGATTCATCAAAATAAAATTTGCATTCCTTCTCAATTAATTTGCAAAGAGGAAGTGAAATTTTCGAAATCCTTAATAAATCTTCGGTAAAAGCCCATATGTCCCAGTAAATTTCTCACACCATTTATAGAGATGGGTGGAGAAAGTCTCTCTATAAATTAAACTTTCACTCGATCAACCTCTATCCCCTTCTCCAAGATGTGATGGCCCAATACTATACCTTCTTTTACCATAAATTGACATTTTTCCTCATAAGGCATAAGATTGAAATATTCACGTCTTTTGACAACCTCGTCAAAGTGACTCAAAGACCGATCAAAGGAGTTGTACACAACAGAAAAATCATTCATAAACACCTCAATAATTTCCCCCGCCATATTGGAGAATATCGACATCATACATCACTTGAAGGTGGCAGGTGCATTACACAACCCAAACGACATCCTCTTGAAAATGTGGTCTTCTCTTGAACCTTTCGGGGGCAATAGTAATTTTATTGTAACACGAATAACCATAAAGAAATACTACCATCCTTTTCCTAATAGTCTATATAACATCTAGTCCATGAATGTCATAGGTAGATGATCCTTCTCCATCCATGAATTAAACTTACGATAATCCACACAAACTCTCTATCCGATGAACGACCTCATTGGAACAAGCTACCACTTAATGATCTTCTTTTTCACTACCTCTTTCATAGATGGATTTAACCGTCTCTGGTGCTCAATAGTACGCTTTTAATCAAGCATGAGTTGGATTTGGTGTGAACAAAAACTGGGAGGGATCCTAATAATGTTTGCAACAGTCCAACTAATGGCACCTTTGAACCTCTTCAAAACATCCAGCAGACCCTCTTCTTGTTTCACATTCAAATCCGCTGAAATGGTAACCCACAAAGTGTAATCTCTTCCCAAGAATACATTTCCACTTGAGGTGGTAGAGCCTTAAGTTCTAATTTTTGAGCCTCCTAAATGGATGCTCTTGCTGGTATAGACTCACGATGCTTCATATCTAACTCCAATTTCTTTGGTATTGACCGATATTCATTTTGTTCAAGTGATGCAACCAAAGGGTATTCAATACCATCAATCTCAAAACTCATAATCACTGCCGCTGGTGTCTCAACACTTGGGCATTCTTTAATTTTTACTGCACACATACTCTCAACCTTGTAGGATATAACATATACCGTTTGGAGTTCACCATTCAGCTTCATGGACCTATCAATGTTGAATGTTTCTTCTTCATTATTCAACCTAAACTTCATCTAATCTTTCTCAATATCAATTAAGGAATGACCAATGATAAGGAACGGCCTCCCATGAATAATAGAAACCACAAAGTCCACCTCACAGTGAAGAATCATAAAATTGAATAGAAATATAAATAAATCAACTTTGATGAGCATATCATGGAGTATCCAGATGGGCCTTTTCAATTTCGATCGACTTTCAGTAAGTGTATTGCACTGGGCTTTGGGTCACCCGAACCCAATTTTGTAGAATTGGAAAGAGGCACGAAGTTTATGCTAGCACCTACAATACATAGTTCTTTGGCAAAGTGTAATAATCCGATATTATAAGGAATAGCGAAAACGCCAGGATCTTCCTTCTCCGATATTATAAGGAATAGCGAAAACGCCAGGATCTTCCTTCTTATGCACGAGAGATCATGTAGAAATAGCACTCTAATGTTGCATTCGGTCATTATCCTCAAAACTTACCGATTTCTTCTGTGTAACCATATCCGTCATGAACTAAGCATAATCGAAATTTTGTTTCAAAGCTTCTTTCGAAGGGTCATTGCTGGAATGTTTTTTTCAACATAGTGATAAAACATCGGCATTTTTGTATCCTCAGTCTTCTTCCCTAATATCTGAGGGAATGGATGTTGAGGTCTACGAATAGGGACCACTTTCTGGGGTACCTCTGCTTCTTTCGTTGTTTAGTCCACCAATTCACTACTAGTTTCCACAACCTCTTCGTCTTTTCTCATCTTTTCTTCTACCACAGACGACATAGGTGGATAAATAGTTTACTTACCTCCTGAAGTAGTGACTTCCGAGAAATGTCCATCATTTTTAGGATATTGGATGGTATTTCTAGTAAGAGTGGCCGGTTGGCGTGGATTCATAGTAGTAAACAATTGGCCTATTTGTAACTCAAGATGCTTAATTGAGACCACATGTACATCAAACTTTTTCCCAATGTTAGATAAATCACCTCTCAATTCCTTGGCATGCTCATCACTAGCATCAAATCTTGTAATGATCTTCCATAACGTATCCTCAACTTGCGTCATACTACCTCCACCATCCCTATAAGCAACATCCAAATTTCGAGGTGGAACATAGGGACAACTCTGATAATTTCTGTATTGTAGTTACCATAGTTCCGACCTTGGTTTCCTTGACCTAGAAACTAATTCTCCTTGTTGGAGCATTCGGTGTTTGGTAAAAAAAAGCCCGTCTAATCATTTACTGCATAAAGATCCTCTTCATAATAGTACTCATCCGCTGGCGGTGGTGGTTTAGTCAATTAATTAAACGCATCTACCTTTCGCGCGTCAAGTGACATGTTTCAATACAAATCCTAACTTAGTTTTCATTTGAGCCATTTCCTCAGGAATCTCATTTGCAGTCGCATTATGTGTAGCTTTCATGTAAAGGTGTTTTTCCTAGTGTCTGACTTTCTAGTACTCCAAGCATTATTGTTGCGGGATATGTTCTCCAACTTCTCTATGATCTCGACATATGTGCACTCACCATAAGAATATCCCGCTATAGTATCACTACTGCTTTATTGTTATTATTTTGACACCGATAGAATACTCTTTTAATAACTCATCATCAATGTGCTTGTTTGGAACGCCTCTCAAATACGCAGTAAATATGTCCCAAAATCTACTTATCGACTCTCCAGGCAGTGCCACAAAGTTGTTCACACTATAGTTGTGGTTGAGATTCTTGGACACCGGGTAGGACAGAGCTAAAAACATATCCCTGAATTGAGCCCATGTATATATAGAATTATAGGGCAACTCAACAAACTATATCGCGGCATCTCCAGTCAGTGATAGAGAAAACACTCAAACAACAATGAAGTTCATATCTAAACCTTGCCTCACCACAATAATTTTACACACATAGCTCAGTTTTTCTATTTGAGCGTGTGGATTCTCTGATGGTAGCCCTGCAAACCAACCCCTCGCAGTAAGCATATGCATCAAACTACTAGTTATCATGAACATGTTCCCATGGGGTATATGAGGTAGAACAAGAGGCCCACCATAATTAGTGATGTTAACATTACTCCTATAGAACTCTTAAGGGCGTGGGATGGGGGGCTGCATCCTCACAGCATCATCAACTGGATTTTTTGCAACTACCTGATTTTGTGCATCAAGAGCTGGTGGAGGATGCCTTATTAACCCATCAACAAGATTTATTGGGTTCCATTGAGTTTCCACTCTACGATAAAGTTCAAGGTCGAACGGAATTAGCAGTTCTCCTAGGCTCCGTCTACATAACATACATTAGAGCTCGACTTGAGAAAAACAAAAACAAATGAAAAAGTAAAATCAGGAAATCATTGACTAAACTTCAGTAACCTTATTAAGGTTAATATAAAAGACACTTTCCTCGGCGATGGCGCCAAAATTTTGTATGCTCTAATTAGGACACACTAAAGAAGTATAAGCGGTTGTATCAAGTAAAGAACCCAACTATTAGGTTGGGGTTGATCCCACAAGAAAAATGGTTTACACTTAACTTAAATATACAGTTACTTCTATTTAGTTAAGTTCCTTACGAAAACATGTGATTAAATGGGAAGGGGTTGTGAAATTTTGTTTTTCAATATCTCTATGTAAAAGAAGTAATAGGGGTAAAACTTTTGTTTTTATCGAGTTGTGAGAGAAACTAGGGTGTAAGTGTTCCCCATACAGACTTCAGCATAGACATCATTCAGATACTCCTCCTATCTCTGTTCCGCTATATAGAATGGCATCAGTAGAGTTGAAAGAGCTGAAAGAACAATTGAAAGATATGTTAGATAAGGGTTTTATTTGACCAAGTGTCTCATCTTGGGGAATTCGGTCTTGTTTGTAAGAGAGAAGGATGGTTCCCTTAGGCTGTGTATAGCTAACCGTCAATATAATAATGTTACAATCAAGAATAAGTATCCTTTTCTAAGGATAGATGATCTTTTCGATCAACTTCAGGGTGCTTCTTCTTTTTTCAAGATTTACCTCATATGAGGCTAACAAATGTTGAAAGTTAGAGAATGCTACTTTTCAAAGACAACTTTTAGAACTAGATATGGGCCTTATGAGTTTTTTTTCATGTCCTTTGGGTTGACCAATGCTCGTGCAACATTCATGGATCTTATGAATAGAGTCTTCAAATCTTATCTAGATATGTTTTATTATCATCTTCATTAATGATATACTAATCTATTCAAGGAATGAAGAAGATCATACTACTCACCTCAGGATAGTCCTTTACACTTTGAAAGATGAAGAGTTGTATGCTTAATTCTCAAAGTGTGGGTATTGTCTTAAGTTCGTGGCATTCTTGGGTCACATAGTTTCAAGTGTTGGGATTAAATTTGATACCCAAAAGATTGAAGCAGTTAAGAGTTGGCCTAGACCCACGTCTCCAACTGATATAAGGATATTCTTGCGTTTGGTTGGCTACCATAGAAGGTTTGTTGATGGGTTTTCATCTATCACATATCCTTTAATCAATTTGACTTAGAACAGAATTAAAAATTGTCTGAAGGTTGTGAGAAAAGTTTTTAGGAGGTGAAGAAGAGGTTGACTATTGCCCAGTGTTGACCTTACTAGAAGGTACTCAATGTTTTGTTGTGTATTGTGATGCATCTATAGTGGGGTTTGACTTAGTGTTAGTATAGAATGGAAAGTTATAGCTTATGCCTACACAAAATTGATAGTTCATGAGAAGAATTAACCAACTTATGACTTAGAATTGGTTGCGGTAAGTTTTGCTTCGAAATATGGCAACACTAATTGTTTGGTTTTCATCTCGACATATTCACTAATCACAAAAACTTATAATACTTGTTCACCAAAATATAACTCAATCTCAGATAGATTAGATGGTTAGAAGGTATGAAAAAGGAGATTGCTGAGTTTGTTGCCAGTGCCCGAATTGCCAACAAGTTAAAGTAGAACAACAAAGGCCTTGATGGTTGGCTCAAAATATAGAACTGCTGGAATGGAAGTGGAGGTGATTGAAATGAACTTCATCACTGGATTGTTAATGTATCGTATGTAGTAAAATTCAATTTGGGTGATTGTCGATAGAATGAAAAAATCAGCCCACTTTTTGCCACTAGAGGATTACTCAAAGTTATACATTCAACAGGTAGTGAGACTTCAAGGAGTCCCATTTTTTATTATTATAGATAGAGGTGCACAATTTACTGTCTATGTAAAGAAATATTTCTACAAAGAGTTAGGTTCTAGGGTGAAATTAAGCACTGGTTTTCATCCTTAGACGGATGGGCAAGAACTGTGTACTATAAAGACCTTAAAAGATATGTTGAGGGCTTGTGTAATTGATTTCAAGGGGAATTGGGATGATCACCTACCTCTGATTGAGTTTGCTTACAACAACTGTTATCATTCGATAATCCAAATATCTCCACGCGAAGATCTTTATGGGAGAAAATGCAAATTTCCCATTGGGTGGTTCGAGAATAGTGAAGCAGGGTTGATATAACTAGATCTAGTTCACCAAGCTATGGAGAAGGTGAAGGTGATTCAACAGATAATGAAAATGACACAAAGTCATCAGAAATCCTACACAAATGTTAGGAGAAAGACGTTGGAGTTTGAAGTTGCTGATTAGGCATAGATGAAGGTTTAATTCCTGAAGGGTGTTACGAGGTTTTTATGAAGTGGAAACTTAGCCCGCAGTTTATTAGACCTTATCACCTAGACAAAAGAATTGGAAATGTAGATTATGAGTTACAACTGAATTACCACAAGAGTTGGCAGCAGTTCATCCAGTGTTCCTTATCTCAATGTTGATGAAGTGCATGGGTGATCCTTCATTGATTGTACCAACTGAAAATGTTTGGTATTAAGCATAACTTATCCTACTAGAAGATTCCAGTTCATATTTTAGATTGACAAGTTTGCAAGTTGAGAACAAAGGAAGTTGAATAAGATAAGGTTTTTTGAAGAAACAAATTTTTTGAATAAGCGACTTGGAAAGCTGAAAAGGATATGAAGAACACATATATACATCTTTTTTAAATCGAAAAGGATGCAGATCAAGATATGAATTCTCTTTATGTTACTTATTAAAGTATGAGTAAGCATATGGTTACTTGTTTTTGTTTGTTGAGTGTTGAACTAGTGTACTATCCTTAGGTTAGTGAAAGAAATTTCATTTGAGGACGAATGTTCCCAAGGATGAGCTATCGCGACATTTCACAAATTTGAATTATCTAGGAATAAGCTAAGAAACTAAAAATATTTGTTTTTGAATAAAAAAAAGAAAAATCAGGAAAATTACCTAAGATATGAAAGTGAGTTTTGGTAATTTTCAAATGGACATAACTCCTAGATCAGGAAGAGTTAGAGGTAATTCTTGATATGGTCGAAAATCCTTGGCAATATCTTTCCGATGTCACGAGTTTACACATTTTTTATAAACTATGAGAGAGATATGCCTATTGGAAGTTGAGTTGTTAAAGTAAAGGAAGTCCCAATCTCTAACACCTTGAAAATCAAGACTCATTGTAAATCCTAACATAGGTGTCATAAAGACTAAACACTATTTATAAGTCAATTTTTATTGAATATAGGTCATTTAGGAGGTTTAAGTACAAAAATGACAAATAATATCCGAGAAGTTGGATCAAATGGATGTTAGTGTGCCTTATCCTTTTGAATAACTTTTAGGAGTCGAAAATGTATGAAAATTGGTGGAAAGGTATATAATGGGTGTTTAAGTTGTTTCATTATTGAAACGTCTGGGTACAAATCCCTAAGAACCAACCAAAGGCCCCTGAGGAGGACCCAAGCAGTTTGATGCAGCACTACCTAGCAGTGTGCATCGACAGGACAGACGACAGGGCAGTGAGGCCACCGTCTTCCCAAACATTGAATGATTTGTGAAGGTACCTAGATACTTTTACACGCGACGAAAGGGGGTTGACTGGGCGTCAATGGCTAGACGGGGTGTCGAGACCACCGTCATCCCACACTTAGAAAGATTGGAGGAAGCCCTTTCCTACAATGTCTCCTACTAAGATGACGGAGTGCAGGATGGAGGGGGGTTTTCCGTCGACTCACCAACGGACAATCGATTGAGGTCTCATTGGTGAGGGTCAAGTTTCACTGATAAATATTAAATAATGTCATTTAATTCAGTTTTCTAGGGGTTATTTAGGGATTAAAAGGATATCAAGTTAATTAAGCCCCACTATAAATACCCTTAGCCCTCATTAACGTGAAGACATCTCTCAAAATAAACTGTTTTCCTTCTCGCTTATTTCTCTCTCTACATGAACTCATCATTGAAGGATAGCAAGAACTAAGGTTTGGGGGCTGGAAAAAATGGTTCTTTTCATCAAATCGTTGAGAAACATTAAGGTATGGGTTCTATTAACCTATGAGATTCTATCCTCAAAGGGTTCCTCCAAATCAGATATAAAAAAGTTGAATTTTCTTATGAATTTCATTCAATTACGAAATTGAAATTATGTATTGAGTTATCAATGAATTTTTAGGTTTATATTGTGTATATTAACATGTAATTCAACTTGTTTAAGGTAATTGTTGACGGTTTTGTCTAAATTGAAGAATATGATCCTCCATCCCTAACTCTAGGTAGTGATCTTGACCTATACGGTATTGTGTTAATTCAATTGAGTTTGTGGTTTATTTGATTACTATCGTATGGTTCTATTGTGACTTAAGTAAGATGAATTATAGGCCTATCATGCTAGATCAAAATATGTGATTTAGGTTTATGAATTATAATGTGAAGTTAGCCGATATACATTTTCTCAAGTTGTGATCTAAAGATGAATTTTGTTATAGAGATTCAATTGGCCTTGTTGTATTATTGGTAATCATTGTGTGATGATGTTACTCTTCAAGTTGATAGAATCTCTACACAATTATGGTGAGTCCTTGATGATAGACGACGAGGAAGACTTGGTAAGTCTTAGAATCTCTACCTTCACTTCTAATTGTGATTAATTGTTGTTAAGTCATGATATTACGTTGGATTATGCCTTATACTTGGATTATAGGGTTGTCTTATGTTGGATTGAAATTTCTTGACTATGTTGTGAGGTCTATTAAGGTGTATGTTGTAGAAGGATGATGAAAACTATCAATGTGCCTTAATCTGTTATGAAATGCTAATGTGTTAACCTCACTTATATGAATTGTGATGAGATGGCTTATACTCATATAATTCTTATTGACTTATTGATGATGATGATTATATTAAGGTTAGACCCATTGGCCTAAATTAAGTTATGATTGGTAATTAACTGGTGAAAGACATTTCAAAAAGGGACTCTAGCTTAGCACAGAGTAAACTAGATAGAGGAGAGTCCCTTACCACATAGGGAAGGTAGGAACACTACATTACTCTCAAGATTGGAGATTATAATGCATGGCCAATAAAGAGGGTCCCAACTAAATCTCCTAGATTGTGAACTATGTTGCCCCCATAGGAATACTAGCTAGTGGATCGACTTAGTTGCTACGTTTTATTTATTGGTGCTACCTTGGCAAGTAGTCCGCCTTCTTTCAGTGTAGGGTTTTATAACAACAGATTCCACACTAGCTCATATTCTCTATGTCGGTTAGGGAAAGATGTTCTATCATGTTAAACAGAATTAAAGGACTTGAACTCTATCTTAGATAACCTAAGGGGTCTAGCTTAGATTAGGTAGAGGTATAAGAATGTACCTAGACATTGCACTAGTTAGTCTTGAGGGGACTCTTTGGAGATGGTTCTTAGAAGTTTATGTTGTATTAATATGATATATATATGATAACCATGTCATATTGTTTATACTATACATTGATTATTTCATTTACGAATATGTCTTGGATTGTAATGATAATATATGATGAAATGCAAGCCTAAATGCCATAATATGTAAAGTTGGACATTGGTGATGTTTCCTTGTTCAAGATTCTTGATTGGGTAAGGTTATGGAGATTCGATTGGTCATTGCAGTTGTTGACTTGATAAGCAGTTGTGAGTAGTTTTCTTGCTTATTATGATATGTTTAACTCTTTTTTATTCTTTTGATATTATTCCTTGATTATAAGGTTGTAGTAAATCATGGTTTCAAGTGTGTTGGCATAAGTATTCCTTGTTACGATAGTAAGCATGTTTGATTGATTAATATGACTTACTTGATTTGGCATTAAGCCCCTAATAAGGGTTGAATGACATGCTTTTATAAAAAGTCCCTTTTAGCATGTTTTTCTTGTCTATGTGCATAAGATCTCATACCACACCCCTTTTGTTACTTTGTCCCAAAAATTTTATGTTCTGGTCGTTGAACAATTTGGAAGGCGATATTGTTGAAGGCTTTGATTCTTCCTTTCATCCAAGTTTAGTAGGTCCTCAACATTCGAGGGCAATGTCATCTTCTAGATTTGGATTTTGTTATGAGATTATTGAATCTATAAATTCTTTCCTTGTTATTTGAATATTCTACTTTTGTATGACCTATACATGGTCTTGTTGAATTGATGTAAGGACTATGCCCATTTTGTGATATCCATTTAGAGGCGATGAGGCTAGACAATGGTTGAGACTATATATATATATATATATGAGAGAGAGAGAGAGAGAAAGAGATAAAGGTATGTATATATATATACATACATATATATTTGTGTATATATATATATATATGTATGTATGTATGTATACATACATACATACATACATACATACATACACACATATATATATATACACACACACATATGAAGTAAAAGTAGAAGACTATGTAACCTTCCTATATGATAGGTCTATGTATACTCGATATGAATATATATTATCAAGGTAAATAGAATCTCTACACAATGATGGTAAGGCCTTGATGATAGACAATAAGGAAGACTTGATAAGTCTTAGAATCTCTACCTTCACTTCTAATTGTGATTAATGGTTGTTAAGTCATGATATTACGTTGGAGTATGCCTTATACTTGGATTATAGGGTTGTATTATGTTGGATTGAAATTTCTTGACTGTGTTGTGAGGTTTATTGAGGTGTATGTTGTATAAGGATGATGAAAACTATCAATGTGCCTTAATTTGTTATGAAATGCTAATGTGTTAACCTCACTTATATGAATTGTGATGAAATGGCTTATACTCATTTAATTCTTATTGACCTATTGATGATGATTATTATATAAGGGGTAGACCCATAGGCCTAAATTAAGTTATGATTGGTAATTAACTGGCGAAAGACATTTCAAAAAGGGACCCTAGCTTAACACAGAGTAAACTAGATAGAGGAGAGTTCCTTACCACATAGGGAAGGTAGGAACACTACGTTACTCTCAAGATTGGAGATTATAATGCATAGCCCATAAAGAGGGTCCAAAATAAATCTCCTAGATTTTGAACTATGTTGCCCCCATAGGAATACTAGCTAGTGGATCGACATAGTTGCTACGTTTTATGTATTGGTACTACATTGGTAAGTAGTCCGCCTTCTTTCTGTATAGGGTTTTATAACAACAGATTCCACACTAGCTCATATTCTCTCTGTCGGTTAGGGAAAAATGTTCCCACATGTTAAAACAAATTAAAGGACTTGAACTCTATCTTAGTTAACCTAAGGGGTCTAGCTTAGATTTGGTAGAGGTATAAGACGTACCTAGACATTGCACTAGTTAGTCTTGAGGGGACTCTTTGGAGATGGTTCTCAGAAGTTTATGTTATGATAATATATGATATATATATATATATATGATAACCATGTTATATTGTTTATACTATACGTTGATTAGTTCATTTACGAATATGTCTTGGATTGTAATGATAATATACGATCAAATGCAAGCCTAAATGCCATAATATATAAAGTTGGACATTGGTGATGTTTCCTTGTTCAAAATGCTTGATTGGGTAAGGTTATGGAGCCTTGATTGCTCGTTGCAGTTGCTGAGTTGATAAGTACTTGTGAGTAGTTTTCTTGCTTATAATGATATGTTTAACTCTTTTTTATTCTTTTGATATTACTCCTTGATTTTAAGGTTATAGTAAATCATGGTTTAAAGTGTGTTGGCATAAGTATTACTTGTTGAGATATAGGCATGTTTGGTTGATTAATATGACTTACTTGAATTGGCATTAAGCCCCTAATAAGGGTTAAATGACATGCTTTGGTAAAAAGTCCCTTTTAGCATGTATTGCTTGTCTATGTGCATAAGATCTCGTACCACACCCCTTTTGTTCCTTTGTCCCAAAAATTTTATGTTCTGGTCGTTGAACAATTTGGAAGGGGATATTATTGAAGGCTTTGGTTCTTCCTTTCATCCAAGTTGGGTAGGTCCTCAACATTCGAGGGCAATGTCATCTTCTAGATTTGGATTTTGTTATGAGATTATTGAATCTATAATTTCTTTCCTTGTTATTTGAATATTCTACTTTTGTATGACCTATACATGATCTTATTGAATTGATGTAAGGACTATGCCCATTTTGTGATATCCATTTATATGGGATGAGGCGAGACAATGGTTGAGACTATATATATATAAGAGAAAGAGACAGAGAGAGAGAGATATGTATGTGTATATATATATATATATATATATATCTACATACATATATGTTTGTATATATATGTATATATTTATATATATATATATATATGTATGTATATATATATACATACATACATACATATATACATATATATATATATATAAACACACATATGAAGTAAAAGTAGAAGACTATGTAACATTCCTATATGAAAGGTCTATGTATACTCGATATGAATTTATTATCAAGGTTAATAGAATCTATACACAATGATGGTAAGGCCTTGATGGTAGACGATAAGAAAGACTTGGTAAGTCTTAGAATCTCTACCTTCACTGCTAATTGTAATTAATTGTTGTTAAGTCATGATATTACGTTGGAGTATGCCTTATACTTGGATTATAGGGTTGTATTATGTTGGATTGAAATTTCTTGACTATGTCGTGAGGTTTATTAAGGTGTATGGTTTATAAGGATGATGAAAACTATCAATGTGCCTTAATCTGTTATGAAATGCTAATGTGTTATCCTCACTTATATGAATTGTGATGAAATGGCTTATACTCATATAATTCTTATTGACCTATTGACGATGATGATTATATAAGTGGTAGACCCATTGGCCTAAATTAAGTTATGATTGGTAATTAACTGGTGAAAGACATTTCAAAAAGGGACTCTAGCTTAACACAGAGTAAACTAGGTATACGAGAGTCCCTTACCACAGAGGGAAGGTAGGAACACTACATTACTATTAAGATTGGAGATTATAATGCATGGCCCATAAAGAGGGTCGCAACTAAATCTCCTAGATTTTGAATTATGTTTCCCCCATAGGAATACTAGCTAGTGGATTGACGTAGTTGCTACATTTTATGTATTGGTACTACCTTGGCAAGTAGTGCGCCTTCTTTTTGTGTAGGGTTTTATTAAAACAGATTCCACACTAGCTTATATTCTCTATGTCTGTTAGGGAAAGATGTTCCCACATGTTAAAACGAATTAAAGGACTTGAAATCTAACTTAGATAACCTAAGGGGTCTAGCTTAGATTAGGTAGAGGTATAAGACTATAACTAGACATTGCACTAGTTAGTCTTGAGGGGACTCTTTGGAGATGGTTCTTAGAAGTTTATGTTATGATAATATATGATATATATATATATATATATGATAACTATGTCATATTGTTTATACTATACGTTGATTAGTTTATTTATGAATATGTCTTGGATTGTAATGATAATATACGATCAAATGCAAGCCTAAATTCCAGAATATGTAAAGTTGGACATTGGTGATGTTTCCTTGTTCAAGATGCTTGATTGAGTATGGTTATGGAGATTTGATTGGTCATTGCAATTGTTGACTTGATAAGTACTTTTGAGTAGTTTTCTTTCATATTATGATATGTTTAACTCTTTTTTATTCTTTTGATATTATTCCTTGATTAATCGGTTCTACTAAATCATGGTTTCAAGTGTGTTGGCATAAGTATTACTTGTTGAGATAGTAAGTATGTTTGGTTGATTAATATGACTTACTTGATTTGGCATTAAGCCCCTAATAAGGGTTGAATGACATGCTTTGGTAAAAAGTCCCTTTTAGCATGTTTTGCTTGTCTATGTGCATAAGATCTCATACCACAACCCTTTTGTTCCTTTGTCCCAAAAATTTTATGTTCTGGTCATTGAACAATTTGGAAGGCGATATTGTTGAAGGCTTTGATTCTTCCTTTCATCCAAGTTTGGTAGGTCCTCAACATTCGAGGGCAATGTCATCTTCTAGATTTGGATTTTGTTATGAGATTATTGAATTTATAATTTCTTTCCTTCTTATTTTAATATTGTACTTTCGTATGACCTATACATTGGCTCGTTGAATTCATGTAAGGACTATGCCTATTTTATGATATCCATTTAGAGTGGATGAGGCGAGACAATGGTTGAGACTATATATATATATATATATATATATGAGAGAGAGAGAGAGAGATATGTATGTATGTATATATATATATATACATATATGTTTGTATATCTATGTATATATTTATATATATATGTATGTCTGTATATATATATACATACATACATACATACATAAATATATATATATATACACACACACACACACACACATATGAATTAAAAGTAGAAGACTATATAACCTTCCTATATGAAAGGTATATGTATGCTCGATATGAATATATATTATGTGTATGCAGAGATCTATGTTTATATTAGAGCGTGAGGTTGAATATAATTGAGTTATCTGTCTCTCTACCACATCTATGCAGGTTTGCATTCATAATTGTGAAGCACGCCACACTTATGAGTAGAAACCTATATGATTCTTAGGAATCACTCTTTCTTGGAAATCTTATATTGTGTCAATAAAGTATACCTGTAGTGTGCTTTGGTATCTAATCATATAGTTGTGCTTATAGGAAGCATGATCAGTTGAAGAAATGCGACTCGAAGACTTCAGGAAGAAGTTGCTAATGCGGGACCTCCTCCCCATGATGAGTAAGTTCCTCCACTTGAGGAGAATGCTAATAATGATCAAGACCCGGCTAACCCTCCACCTATGACGGAGGAGGAGATGAGGTCTATTATTTCTCAAATGATTCAACCATGACTACTCAAGCACAAGCCGACACGGTTAAAGCCAAGTTATGACGGCCCAGTCCAATCAGGAGTTTACCCCAAGGGTTCATCCACAAGTTTCTACTATGGCTTCCCTACTTAGGGACTTTACGCGAATGAATTCTCCTACTTTCTATGGGTCTATTGTTGATGAGGACCCCCAAGGATTCCTTGATGAGGTCTACAAGGTGTTATATGCTATGGGTGTGACTTCAAGTGATAAGGCCGAGTTGGCCTCATATCAACTAAAGGATGTAGCTCAAACTTGGCATGTGTAACGGAGGGTTAATAGGTTGTTGATGGGTGGTCTGGTGACATGGAAAATCCTTAAGGAATTTGTAGATCGGTTCTTCCCTAGAGATATGAGGGAGGAGAAAGTGACAGAGTTCATCAATCTTCTCCAAGGAGGGAAGAGTGTTCATGAGTACTCTTTCGAATTCGTTAAATTTTCCAAATATGCTACATCTTTAGTCTCCGATCGAAGAGACCAAATGAGCCGTTTTGTGATGGAGCTTTCGGAGGACATACAAGAGGAGTGCCAATTAGCCATGCTACATGACAACATGACCATTTCCCGTATTATGGTTTATGCAAGAAGGGTTGAAGAGACATGACCTAAGCAAAAAACTAGATATGCTAAGAGGGCTAGGTCATTTGATGGGAACTGCTCAAAGAATATGCTTGAGATTCAAGATAAGCCTAAATTTAAAAGCGGGGTTCAAATCAAGTCCTAACAAAATTTCCAATAGCTAATGGTGAAGGGTGTCTAACCTTAAATTTGAGCAGGTAAAAAGTTTTAGTTCACCAAAGAAGAAGCCAACTTATGGGAAGTTTGGTAAAAAGCACTATGGTGAGTGCCTTAAGGGGACAGATAATTTCTTTAGTTATGGAAAGAGTGGTCACAAAATGAGAGATTGTCCAAACTTGAAGAGTCACGTCAATGGTAGTGGCCAAGCTCAAGCAAGTGGTTCTAGTGATGTTCCAAAAAAGAACCGCTTCTATGCTCTCCACTTTGTGGGTGAGCAAGATACCCCTCCCGACGTGGTGACCAGTACCTTAAAAATCTTTACTTTTGATGTGTATGCTTTAATTGATCCGGTTTCTACTTTGTCCTTTGTTACACAACTAGTAACTAAAAAGTTTGATGCTTTACTCGATATTTTGCATGAGCCTTTTCTAGTGTCTACTCCAGTGGGAGAGTCGTTAGTTGCTAAAAGAGTCTATCGAAATTATCCTATTTGATTGACCAATAGATTTTCTTATGTTGATCTAGTAGAAGTCGATATGCTTTATTTTATAGTTATATTGGGTATGGATTGGTTTCGTGCATGTTTTGCATCCAGTGATTGTAGGGCAACAGTGGTGAGGTTTAACTTCCCAAATGAACCCGTTGTTGAGTGGAAGGGGGGAAATTCTACTCCTAGAGGTTGCATCATATCTCAACGGGTTGTCTCTATCACCTATTAAGAGTCCAAGATTTGGGTTCCAAAATTCCTCATATTAAGTCGGTCCTCGTAGTGAATGAATTTCTAGAGGTTTTTGATAATGACCTTCCCAGTATTCCTCCCGAACGGGAAATTAATTTTGGTATCGATATGCTATTGGAAACAAATTCCATATCAATCTCTGCATATCGGATGACTCCAGTCGAATTGAAAGAGATGAAGGCGCAACTCAAGAATTTTCTTGACAAAGGCTTTATAAGAGCTAATATATATCCATGGGGTGCTCTAGTGTTATTTGTCAAAAAGTAGGATGGGTCTTTGAGAATGTGTATTGACTACCTCCATCTCAACAAGGTCCCCGTTAGGAATAAGTACCCTCTCTCTCGGATTCATGACTTATTTGACCAACTTCAAGGGGCGAGTTACTTTTCAAAGATAGACTTGAGGTTGGGGTATCATCAACTCAAGGTGAGAGAGGAGGATATACCGAAGACGGCCTTTCGAACTAGGTATGGGAATTATGAGTTCTTGGTCATGTTTTTTGGTCTCACTAATGCTCCGACAGTATTTATAAACCTAATGAATAGAGTATTTCTAAATTACCTTGATTCGTTTGTCATTGTCTTCTTTGATGATATCTTTGTATATTCAAATAATTAGGGTGATCATATGGGTCATTTGAGGTTATTGTTGCAAACCCTTAAAGAACATCAATTGTATGCCAAATATAGTAAGTGTGAGTTTTGCTTGAGATCAGTGACATTTTTGGGGCACATCATTTTTATTGAGGGAGTTGAAGTAGACCCATGGAAAATGGAAGCGGTGAAAAATTGGCCTAAACCATTGACTGCGACTGACATCAGGAGTTTCTTGGGTTTAGAGGGTTACTATCGGAGGGTCGTGGATGCATGGTTTCGCGTCCATTGCGTCTCCTTTGACTACTTTTACCCAAAATAGTAAAAAGTTTGAGTGGTCAGAGGCACGTGAGAAGAGCTTCCAATTTTTGAAAGATAGGCTTACTTCCGCTCCGATTTTGACCTTACCGGAGGGTACAAAGGGTTTTGTGGTGTATTGTGACGCATCCCGAGTGGGTTTTCGGTGTGTGCTAATGCAAAAAGGAAGGTGATAGCTTATTCAACTAGGAAACTAAGGGTACATGAGAGGAATTATCATACCCATGACCTTGATTTAGAGGCTGTGGTATTTGCTTTGTATATTTGGAGGCATTATTTGTATTGGGTTCATGTGGATGTTTTTACCGATCATAAGAGTATCCAATATGTATTTACCCAAAAGGACTTAAATCTCCGACAAAGAAGGTGGCTTGAGTTATTGAATGATTATGATATGAGTGTCCTTTATCACCCCGACAAGGCTAATATGGATGTCGATTCCGTAAGTTGGATGACTATGTGTAGTGTATCCCATCTTTATGAAGACAAAAAAGACCTAGTAAGGAAAGTGCATAGGTTGGATAGGTTGGGGTGAGGTTGGATAGATCTTTAGATGGGAGTGCCATAGTTCATCATAACTCCTAGTAATCTTTAGTGGTTGAGGTGAAGTCCAAACAACACCTTGATTTAGCCCTAATGGAGTTGAAAGAATTGGCTCTTGGCAAGTAAAATGAATCATTCTCCCTGGGGGGATGGTGGGTTAAGGTACCAAGGGAGATTATGTGTTCCCGATGAAGATGAGTGAAGGGATCGGATCTTAAAAGAAGCACATGGGTCCCACTACTCAATTTATCCGAGGTTGAAAAAATGTTCTATGACCTAAGGGAAATATATTGGTGAGAGCATCAAAAAAGGGACATAGAGGAATTTGTCGCTAAGTGTCCGAATTGCCAATAATTAATGTTCGAATACTGAAAGCCGGGTGTCTTACTACAAGAGATCCCAATTCCAACTGTGAAGTAGGAAGACATCAATATGGACTTTGTAGTAGGTTTACCCTTGACCCAAAAGTCCTATGATTCCATATGGGTGGTTATGGATCGATTGACTAAATCCGTTTGCTTTATCCCCATCAAGTATTCATATTTACCATAGGATTAAGCAAGAATCTTCCTAGATGATATTGTGTGTTGCCATGGAATTTCGTCATCCATCATATCGGATTGGGCCACATAATTCACATCTATATTTTGGAGGTCGTTCCAAAAAGGGTTAGGTAGTACGGTGAAGTTGAGCACCGTTTTTAATCCCCAAGCGGATAGTCAAGTGGAGCAAACAATAAAAACCCTTTATGATATACTTAGAGCATGCATTATTGATTTTAAAGGGAGTTGGCATAAGTATTTAGTTTTAGTGGAGTTTTCCTACAACAATAATTTTCATTCATCCATATTCATTGCTCCCTTTGGAGCTTTGTATGCTAGGTAGTTTAGGTATCCTTTTGGATGGTTAGAAGTGGGTGAGTCATCACTTCTTTGTCCTGAGTTTATTTATAAGACTCTGGAAAAGGTTCATATCATAAGGAACCAGTTGCAAATGGCCTATAGTCGCCAAAAGTCTTATGCCGATAATAGGAGAAGGGATTTGCAGTTTTAAGAAGGTGATTAGGTGTATTTACACATTTCACCAATGAAATGGGTGGTTAGGTTTGGAAAGAAAGGGAAGTTGAGTCTTCGTTATGTCGGTCCCTATGAAGTCTTGCAAAGGGTTTGTAAGGTTACCTATGAATTGAAACTTCCTAGTGAATTGGCTTCGGTTCATCTGGTTTTCCATTTTTCTGTTTGGAAAAAGTGTGTCAGTGACCCCAAGTCGATTCTTCGTTTTGAGGGTCTTGGTGTCAAGAACAACCTCTTTTATGAGGAAGTCCCGGTTCAAATGCTTGATCGGCAAGTCTGGAAGTTGAGGAATAAAGAGGAGTTATCCGTACAAGTGTTATGGAAAAATCAATTAATTAAGGCTACTACATGGGAGGTCGAGGTCGATATGAAGTCCCATTATCCCCATCTTTTTCAGAGTTAAAGTTACCCATTATTTTTTTATTATTTAATCATGACAAATATTTGTGGTTTCTTGATTTTTTAGTAAACTATTTCAAAAATGGTTTTTTTTTTGAAAAAAAACTCACAGTATGTTTTACGGTGAAGCCAATGAAGTACTGCTATTAAAAACTTGAAATTTTTCATTTTTCGTTTATTTGAGTCATGTTGTGCATTTTTATATGGTAAGTCTTCATGAAATGATAGTTAGAATGTTGTTAAGTTGAACTTTGTGCTAATTGAATCATGTGATGTATGTTGAGTTCATAAGTGTTGTGTGAAGGAAATGCCTCATGATGAAGTGTTTTGAGCCTTAGGTGTGGTAAAATCTGTAATGATATTTTTTTTGTTGATGTGACTTGATATATGCTAAATGGATTTTGTTGACTGGTTGGGCTGCTAGTCTTAGATCTATTCCTTCATTCAAAAGAATTTTAGTGTCATTAGGGGACGAATGTTTCAAAGGGGGGATAATATAACACCTTGAAAATCCAAGACTCATTGTAAAGCATAACATAGATTTCATAAATACTAAACACTGTTTCTAAGTCTATTTTTAATAAATATATGTCATTTAGGAGGTTTACAAACCAAAAAGTCCATAAACGTCCGGGAAGTTGGTTCAAAGGGATGTTAGTGTGCCTTAGCCTTTTGACTATCTTTTAGGAGTCAGAAATGTACGAAAATGGGTTGAAATTCCTTCATTCAAAAGAATTTTAGTGTCATTAGGGGACGAATGTTTCAAGGGGGGGATAATATAACACCTTGAAAATCCAAGACTCATTGTAAAGCCTAACATAGATTTCATAAATACTACACACTGTTTCTAAGTCTATTTTTAATAAATATACGTCATCTGTTTACATCCCTACTCTGTTAAAATAGGGCGAAACGTTGCGGCAACTCAAAAATTAATTAATTGATTCAATTTTAACAATGTTTTAAAAATAAACGAGTTTTAAAAAGAGTCGCCACCTAATTTTAGGAAAACTAGGAAATCAATTATTAATCTACGAAACCAATTCGATTCTAGGTAAGGGGTTTAAGTTATTCCGAAGGGAAGGGGTTAGGCACCCTTCGAAATCCACAAATGTGGTTACCGACTGAATTCATTTTTTTTTCAAATTGAGGAAGAATATAAAATAACGTAAAGATATAATAAACACACAATATACACAATAAAATAAAATAATATTTATCGGCCTAAGGTTTGCCTAACGTCAATATTCATATAATAATGAAATAAAGTATGATTTGAACTTCATTCGAATAATTCAAGGATAAACATCTCCGGGTACCTGTAAAGACACTTAGTAAAAAAGTTAGTACCAAATAAATATAAATAAAAATGAATAACTCAACTAATAACATAAAAATAAAAATCCATCTTATTAACACGGGAGGCCTTGGAAATTGACGGTAATTTCTTCATCGGCCAATTCCAAAAACTAAAATTATATATAAACTTGAATTATATTTCCGTCTATGAAAATGGAAAAGCCTCCAAAATCGATGGAGAGTTTTATCATTGGCCATTTCAACATATAAAATATATAAACTTGAATTAAAATTCTGTCCTTTTAAAATGGGAAGGCCTCCAAAACCGACGGAGAGTTTTCTCATTGGCCATTTAACAACTTATAATATAAACTTGATTAAATTTTCCGTCTTTTAATATTGGGGAGGCCTCTAAACCCGACGGATAGATTTTTCATCAGCCCTTTCATTTACCATTAGACATCAATTTGACAAAGAACTAAAGAAACAAAAATAATAACAAATAATCTAAATTAATCCTGAATGTGGCTCTAACATTTTTAACAAAAGGTTTTCCAAATATTTTATATCAAATCAATAACAAATTACAGTGAGCAAAGAACACGATATTCATCGACAATAATATATTAAAATAATGATGATTTGGAGCAACATGGATAACCACCAAATGTAGACAGCAACAAACAAAACTTATATATTCACCATAATGAATTATAATAAAAATGATAGAAAATAAAATATCAAAATAGTATAGCATGAACATTAAACTAATTAACTAGAAAGCTAATCAAAATATTGAGAATAACTAGAAAGAACAAATGAACAGTCGATAAATAATAAAACATAAATTTCAACAATTATAATTGAAAAATAACACTAACAATATTAAAATAATGAACCTCCAGTGACCAAACATAAAACAAATAAATATTGACAAAAATATGCACACACTTGTAAGAACAGTACAAAAATCATTAAAATTCTAAACAATAAAACAACTAAATCAATTAATATATATATATATATATATATATATATATATATATATACACATAAATGTTTGCTAAAAATAGCATTCACAAGGAGTACTAATATCAATCCATTCAAGAAAAATATCCAAAGTAATGAGACTAAAATTTAAAAGAAGTGACATTAGAATTACCGAATTTGACCGAAGTCGAGATTGCTTTGTTGCCTATTCGAAGTGGAGCTTTCTGGAGCTATTTTTTATTTGCTTGTTGTTCCTCGGAGGCACGCCGGAGTCGCTGTCCCCCTACAGCTGCTGTCTGTTGGACCTGTTGTTTGTTGCTGTCGGATGGAGCTGCTGGAGTTGTTATTTGTTGTTGCCGGATGGAGCTGTTGTCGCCGACGTTGCTGGCCTCGCTGCAGTACGCAAGCTGGGGGGTCGCCTTGTCGCCGCTGGTTTCTTCTCTGCAGCTGGCTTTGTCCTCTTCACTGCTGGATGGAGAGGAAGAGAGTGGAATGGGGCGACGGGAAAAAGGAGGAGAGGAGGCGGCTGGAGATGGGTTTTTGGGGTCTGACTTGGTAGTTTTCTGGTGGTGTTTGGCTTATGTGGGTCTGGTTTTGAGGTCTGCTGCAGATAATCGGAGAAAATGGAGGTTGTGGGTGGTTTTGATGGTGGTTTGGGTTGGAGAGGAAATGGGAGAGGGGCAGCCTGTGAGCGAGATGAGAGAAGATGGGGGCTGCGGCTCCCCTTTTTACTGAAAATTTTCCCCTTCCCCCTTTTTGACCTACTTAATAACCTAAATAAAAACACAAAATGGGCTCAAATGACTGGTTTGACATTTCGGTCCAAAATTAAGAATTTTTAAAAATGATAAGCCAAAATTTGATGTCAACAGCTGTCCCTTTCGTTGTATATAATTGATGAAAGAAATCGTGGACAACGAAAATTGACAAACGCAATTTTGACTGAACACATGACCTTTGTAGAGATGTGCGGTTGCATGTGGTGGAAGTCAATCCCAGACCTCTCTCCAAAAGGTTCCATGATGCGTTGCGTCCTCGTTGAAGTGGTTTGCACCTGTTTTTTTTATCCTTTTTTTTGATTTTTTTTGAAGAAATTCATCCTTTCGAATTCTCTTGACAAAGACTGAGATAAAACTCGTCAGCTTAAAATTCAATTTAAATGGGAGACAGTGTCTTTTACCGTGTCGACACATAATCTCTCTCCTCGACATTTTACGTCAGTTGACTTTGAGGGATAAATATTTCCTTTGAGATGCACGATTCTTTGTCTGGCAGTGCATGATTGCTTGCAGGGCATGGATATCTTCCCGCGATGCGCCAATTTTGCGAGGGATGAAATCTTCTCGCGATGCATAAATTCCGCAAGGTATGAAATCTTCTTGCGATATGTAAACTTTTGCGAGGAATTGAATCTTCTCGCGATGCAGGAATATTGACTCGCAATGAATGAATATTAACTCGCAATGCATGAATTAACTATCGATGCATGAATTGAATCTCGATGCATGAATATGAACTGTCAATGGATGAATTTTCTGCGAGGCATGAAATCTTCTCGCGATGCATGAATTTTCTGCGAGGTATGGAATGTTCTCGCGATGCATGAATTATCTGCGTGGTATGAAATCTTCTCGCGATGCAGGAATATTGACTCAGAATGCATGAATATTAACTCGCAATGCATGAATTAACTCTCGATGCATGAATTGACTCTCGATGCATGAATATGAACTCACAATGCATGAATTTTCTGCGAGGCATGAAATCTTCTCGCGATGCATGAATTTTCTGCGAGGTATGGAATCTTCTCGCGATGCATGAATTATCGACTCGCAATGCATGAATATTAACTCGCAATGCATAAATTAACTCTCGATGCATAAATTGACTCTCGATGCATGAATATGAACTCGCAATGCATGAATTTTCTGTGAGGTATGAAATCTTCTCGTGATGCATGAATTTTCTGTGAGGTATGGAATCTTCTCGCGATGCATGAATTATCTGCGAGGTATGAAATCTCCTCGCGATGCAGGAATATTGACTCATAATGCATGAATATTAACTCGCAATGCATGAATTAACTCTCGATGCATGAATTGACCCTCGATGCATGAATATGAACTCGCAATGCATGAATTTTCTGCGAGGTATGAAATCTTCTCGCGATGCATGAATTTTAACGAGGCCAAGATGACTTGATAATGTTCCAACTGTAACGAGGTTGAAGTCTCGATAATGTTCCAATTGTAATGAGGTGGACGGCTCGATAATGTTCCAACTGTAACGAGGTGGATGTCTTGATAATATTCCAACTGTAACGAGGTGGACGGCTCGATAATGCTCCAACTGTAATGACGTGGATATCTCGATAATGTTCCAACTTTAACGAGGTGGACGGCTCAATAATGCTCCAACTGTAACGAGGTGGACGGCTCGATAATGCTCCAACTATAACGAGGTGGACGGCTCGATAATGTTCCAACTGTAACGAGGTGGACGGCTCGATAATGTTCCACTGTAACGAGGTGGATGTCTCGATAATGTTCCACTGTAAAGAGGTGGATGTCTCGATAATGTTCCAACTGTAACAAGGTCGATGGCTCGATAATGTTCCACTATAATGAGGTGGATGTCTCGATAAGGTTCCAGCTGTAACGAGGTGGACGGCTCGATAATGTTCCAACTTTAAATGAATTTTTGAGATCCTCTCAAAAATTATGTCCCAGTTTCCATTATGAAGAGAAAATGGAAATCTTACTGGGTATAAGACCGAGCCGTTGTGGCGCCTACGTATCCCATTGGAGCAGGAATCAGGGCAAACGTAGTTCCCCTCCTGTGGATGATGAGTGCTGCAAAGAATCTGAAAGATTATCAGTAGAAAATGCACAATATGAGCATGATGGAATATGCAAATGGTATTCTTCCTATATTCAAAACCTAAAACAAGACATATCACATTTTGGAATGGACAATCAAATGAAGTAAAATAGGCATCTAACGCATATAACATTAAGTTAACAACTCCTTTTGTAATGAAAAACTCAAAGGAAAATTTTTTTTCTTTTTTTTTCAAAAATAAAAATGCGATGAGATAGTAAAATCTTCACCACGATTGGTACCAACAGTTAAGATTGGAGGTAAATCTTTTTTTGTTGTAAGATTGAATTAAGGTAATTCCCTCTGCATCAAGTGGTACCTTAAATATAATTAAGGATTGACAAGATCCGTTCATCTTGTTTCAAACAAAGATTTTGAATTTTATCAATCCTCATGTTTCAAGTGCCCTCGCGACAAAAGCTAGTTCTATTTCACACATATTTGAAACATTTGATTATAGGACATTTTTTCAATGTGCACTCACACTCACAAGAATGTTCAATGTACACAACTGTGATACCATATGCTTGACCCTTATGTAAATCTCCACTAATGTGAGAACATTTGGAATAAGATCATGTAGGTCTTGTCATTGGCTTGTAACGTAGGCTTAGGGATGGTTAGAATATTTATTTGAGATAAAAGCGACTTAATTCCTCCCTAAGTGTTACACAGATTTTGTGCTCTTAATGATTGGTACACCTTTGGCGTTAGATCCTCTTCATTGTTCTCCCACCTTTCATCTTCTTTTGAATTCTCATTTTTAAGGCTTTTTCCTTCCCCCCTTTTTTTTGAGCTTTTTTCCTCTTTTTTTTTATATACTCCTTGGAGCTCTTCTTTTATTCACTTCTTCATTATCATAATTTTCCTTTTTGTTGGAATATTTTCCTTCCAACCTTTCACTAGTCTTGTAAAGAAATTTTTTTTTTTTGCCATTCTATATTTCTTCCAATTTTTTTTCTCTTTTTCTCTAGAGTCTTTGCTTTCTTGATTTTGAGAGACTCAATATATTTGCTTTTTGAAATTTCAAACATTGATTTCTTTTAATAATTTGCATAATCTTTGTGCACTCAAGAAGGTTGGGCTAAGAGAGGATAGTGCTCGTAAGCACTCAAAAGGGTAGTGGTTAAGATGTGGTTGCCCAAATGACGGTTTCAGGCTCAAAATGGGAAAACTAGGGATTAATGTACTTTGGTAGGCTTTGAAAGGCACAATCTGGTCAAAGAAGGCCTACAATCCTTTCTCAAACCAAATATTACTCATGATTTCACCTCGAAAAACATTCAGGTCAAGTTCTAGATCAACAGTGTAACACAATTGAACTTTGATCAAAATCTCACCACACAATGCAGATGAAACATAAGGTTAAAGAAGTGACATTAGAATTACCGAATTTGACCGAAGTTGAGATTGCTTTGTTGCCGATTCGAAGTGGAGCTTCCTGGAGCTATTTTTTATTTGCTTGTTGTTCCTCATAGGCACGCCGGAGTCGTTGTCCCCCTACAGCTGCTGTCTGTTGGACCTGTTGTTTGTTGCTGTCGGATGGAGCTACTGGAGTTGTTATTTGTTGTTGCCGGATGGAGCTGTTGTCGCCGGCGTTGCTGGCCTCGCTGCAGTACGCAAGCTGGGGGGTTGCCTTGTCGCCGCTGGTTTCTTCTCTGCAGCTGGCTTCGTCCTCCTCACTGCTGGATGGAGAGGAAGAGAGTGGAAGGGGGCGACGGGAAAAAGGAGGAGAGGAGGCGGCTGGAGATGGGTTTTTGGGGTCTGACTTGGTAGTTTTCTGGTGGTGTTTGGCTTATGTGGGTCTGGTTTTGAGGTCTGCTGCAGATAATCGGAGAAAATGGAGGTTGTGGGTGGTTTTGATGGTGGTTTGGGTTGGAGAGGAAATGGGAGAGGGGCGGCCTGTGAGCGAGATGAGAGAAGATGGGGGCTGCGGCTCCCCTTTTTACTGAAAATTTTCCCCTTCCCCCTTTTTGACCTACTTAATAACCTAAATAAAAACACAAAATGGGCTCAAATGACTGGTTTGACATTTCGGTCCAAAATTAAGAATTTTTAAAAATGATTAGCCAAAATTGGATGTCAACAGCTGTCCCTTTCGTTGTATATGATTGATGAAAGAAATCGTGGACAACGAAAATTGACAAACGCAATTTTGACTGAACACATGACCTTTGTAGAGATGTGCGGTGGCATGTGGTTGAAGTCAATCCCAGACCTCTCTCCAAAAGGTTCCATGATGCGTTGCGTCCTCGTTGAAGTGGTTTGCACCTGTTTTTTTATCCTTTTTTTGAATTTTTTTTGAAGAAATTCATCCTTTCGAATTCTCTTGACAAAGACTGAGATAAAACTCGTCAGCTTAAAATGCAATTTAAATGGGAGACAGTGTCTTTCACCGTGTCGACACATAATCTCTCTCCTCCACATTTTACGTCTGTTAACGTTGAGCGATAAATATTTCCTTTGAGATGCACGATTCTTTGTCTGGCAGTGCATGATTGCTTGCAGGGTATGGATATCTTCCCGCGATGCGCCAATTTTGCGAGGGATGAAATCTTCTCGCGATGCATAAATTCCGCAAGGTATGAAATCTTCTTGCGATATGTAAACTTTTGCGAGGAATTGAATCTACTCGCGATGCAGGAATATTGACTCGCAATGAATGAATATTAACTCGCAATGCATGAATTAACTATCGATGCATGAATTGAATCTCGATGCATGAATATGAACTCGTAATGCATGAATTTTCTGTGAGGCATGAAATCTTCTCGCGATGCATGAATTTTCTGCGAGGTATGGAATCTTCTCGCGATGCATGAATTATCTGTGTGGTATGAAATCTTCTCGCGATGCAGGAATATTGACTCGGAATGCATGAATATTAACTCGCAATGCATGAATTAACTCTCGATTCATGAATTGACTCTCGATGCATGAATATGAACACACAATGCATGAATTTTCTGCGAGGCATGAAATCTTCTCGTGATGCATGAATTTTCTGCGAGGTATGGAATCTTCTCGCGATGCATGAATTATCGACTCGCAATGCATGAATATTAACTCGCAATGCATAAATTAACTCTCGATGCATAAATTGACTCTCGATGCATGAATATGAACTCGCAATGCATGAATTTTCTGTGAGGTATGAAATCTTCTCGTGATGCATGAATTTTCTGCGAGGTATGGAATCTTCTCGCGATGCATGAATTATCTGCGAGGTATGAAATCTCCTCGCGATGCAGGAATATTGACTCACAATGCATGAATATTAACTTGCAATGCATGAATTAACTCTCGATGCATGAATTGACCCTCGATGCATGAATATGAACTCGCAATGCATGAATTTTCTGCGAGGTATGAAATCTTCTCGCGATGCATGAATTTTAATGAGGCCAAGATGACTTGATAATGTTCCAACTGTAACGAGGTGGAAGTCTCGATAATGTTCCAATTGTAATGAGGTGGACGGCTCGATAATGTTCCAACTGTAACGAGGTGGATGTCTTGATAATATTCCAACTGTAACGAGGTGGACGGCTCGATAATGCTCCAACTGTAACGAGGTGGATATCTCGATAATGTTCCAACTTTAAAGAGGTGGACGGCTCGATAATGCTCCAACTGTAATGAGGTGGACGGCTCGATAATGCTACAACTGTAACGAGGTGGACGGCTCGATAATGTTCCAACTGTAACGAGGTGGACGGCTCGATAATGTTCCACTATAATGAGGTGGATGTCTCGATAATGTTCCACTGTAACGAGGTGGATGTCTCGATAATGTTCCAACTGTAACAAGGTGGATGGCTCGATAATGTTCCACTGTAATGAGGTGGATGTCTCGATAAGGTTCCAGCTGTAACGAGGTGGACGGCTCGATAATGTTCCAACTTTAAATAAATTTTTGAGATCCTCTCAAAAATTCTGTCCCAGTTTCCATTATGAAGAGAAAATGGAAATCTTACTGGGTATATGACCGAGCCGTTGTGGCGCCTACGTATCCCATTGGAGCAGGAATCAGGGCAAACGTAGTTCCCCTCCTGTGGTTGATGAGTGCTGCAAAGAATCTGAAAGATTATCAGTAGAAAATGCATAATATGAGCATGATGGAATATGCAAATGGTATTCTTGCTATATTCAAAACCTAAAACAAGACATATCACATTTTGGAATGGACAATCCAATGAAGTAAAATAGGCATCTAACGCATATAACATTAAGTTAACAACACCTTTTGTAATGAACAACTCAAAGGAAAATTTTTTTTCTTTTTTTTTCAAAAACAAAAATGCGATGAGATAGTCAAATCTTCACCACGATTGGTGCCAACAGTTAAGATTGGAGGTAAATCTTTTTTTTTTGTAAGATTGAATTAAGGTAATTCCCTCTGCATCAAGTGGTACCTTAAATATAATTAAGGATTGACAAGATCCGTTCATCTTGTTTCAAACAAAGATTTTGAATTGTATCAATCCTCATGTTTCAAGTGCCCTCGCGACAAAGGCTAGTTCTATTTCACACATATTTGAAACATTTGATTATAGGACATTTTTTCAATGTGCACTCACACTCACAAGAATGTTCAATGTACACAACTGTGATACCATATGCTTGACCCTTATGTAAATCTCCACTAATGTGAGAACATTTGGAATAAGATCATGTAGGTCTTGTCATTGGCTTGTAACTTTTAGGCTTAGGGATGGTTAGAATATTTATTTGAGATAAAAGCGACTTAATTCCTCCCTGAGTGTTACACAGATTTTGTGCTCTTAATGATTGGTACGCCTTTGGCGTTAGATCCTCTTCATTGTTCTCCCACCTTTCATCTTCTTTTGAATTCTCATTTTTAAGGCTTTTTCCTTCCCCCCTTTTTTTTGAGCTTTTTTCCTCTCTTTTTTTTATATACTCCTTGGAGCTCTTCTTTTATTCACTTCTTCATTATCATAATTTTCCTTTTTGTTGGAATATTTTCCTTCCAACCTTTCACTGGTCTTGTAAAGAAATCTTTTTTTTTGCCATTCTATATTTCTTCCAATTTTTTTTTCTCTTTTTCTCTAGACTCTTTGCTTTCTTGATTTTGAGAGACTCAATATATTTGCTTTTTGAAATTTCAAACATTGATTTCTTTTAATAATTTGCATAATCTTTGTGCACTCAAGAAGGTTGGGCCAAGAGAGGATAGTGCTCGTAAGCACTCAAAAGGGTAGTGGTTAAGATGTGGTTGCCCAAATGAAGGTTTCAGGCTCAAAATGGGAAAACTAGGGATTAATGTACTTTGGTAGGCTTTGAAAGGCACAATCGGGTCAAAGAAGGCCTACAATCCTTTCTCAAACCAAATATTACTCATGATTTCACCTCGAAAAATATTCAGGTCAAGTTCTAGATCAACAGTGTAACACAATTGAACTTTGATCAAAATCTCACCACACAATGCAGATGAAACATAAGGTTAGTTTTTTTCTTATCTTGATTGAATGAAAGAGAATTTTCAAGCATCACAAAAGTACATATAAGAGGTACCACAAGAATCTGTAGTTTACCGCAAAGTCAGTCTTTTCTATCATATCGAATATATTTACATGCTCTTAACCATATAGGTCCCGACCGAGTTGAAGACATAACTCTAACAGTATGTACAAACATTTTTTTTTGAAAAAGATAATACCGAACCCAAGAAAGGTTGCCTACGTATCTCAATAAACTGAGAATCAGGTACGCGTAGTTCGGACAGATATCAGCTGGAAAATATGCACAAACGATTTTTAAATTTTTTTTTGAGAAGATTATACCGAACCTAAGAAGGGTTGCCTACATATCTCACCGAAATGAGAAACAGGTACGCGTAGTTCATGGAGATATAACTTTAAAAATATGCACAAACTATTTTATAATTTTTTTTTTGAAAAAGATAATACCGAACCCAAGAAGGGTTGCCTACGTATCTAATTAACATGAGAATCAGGTACGCGTAGTTCGTGCCGATATGACTTTGAAAATATGCCCAAACTATTTTATGATAATTTTTTTTAAAAGATAATATCGAACCCAAGAAGGGTTGCCTACGAATCTCATTAACATGAGAATCAGGTACACGTAGTTCGTGCATATAAGACATATAATAATTTAAAGATTTAGACTACTTAAAGAAATTCCTAGGTCTAACGCCACTGAAATTTGTGGTCATGAAGTTTTTTTTTTTTTTGATTTTCACCAATATATTTTATAGCCTCTTAATCGTCAATATTTATACTGTCTGTTGAATGTAACCTACGAATTTCTACAGTAAGGATTTGTTGTACTCTTTTGGATGTTTTCTTGGACCTTTGTCTCCTTCCAATTTTCACCAGATCCAAACACTGTAATGACCATCCCCGACTGATGTCGGGGACGGTATTCCTACAAAAATATGAGAAATATGTGAGAGGAGAACCGACATGCAAAATAATAATAAAAATAAGTGGATACGACCTTATTGTCAAATACTCCCCTAATTTATTTTTTTGACTTGATATTAATGTCTTGTGAAATACAGGGACTCGAATTTCGTAAATCCTCTTGTCTCTTGCTGCTTCGGACAAATAATGATTTCTGAATTTGAACATAAATTAATTTTTTGCTGTAAAGAAGAACAACTCAAAATGTAATAAGTGTTAGTTCATGTACATAATGAATAATGTCAAATATCACACAAATAATGAATAAAACACATAAATACTGTTCTAATTAAAGACAAACTGAATATATCACATAGTATACAAACAATTATTACGCCTCCTATACAAATATGTGACCCTATTTAGCCTAGGGTAGGCCTATCGATTTGAAGGATGTATAAGTCATTTCAAAATATTTCATTGCCCCAAAACTCAAAATTATACAAACTTTATAAATCAAACTTAATGGGGATACATAATAGAGGAAATGTATACAAGATAATCAGTCCCACACATGGGTACGACCCCAAACTATGCCTCCACGAAATATCCTTTTGCTTTCTTGATTTGTTGTCATATCCGGGTGCTAAGATCTTCGAATAGGCCTGCAGCTGATGAAGCTCTTTCTTTAACCTAAACAAACTATAGTCTAATATTTATCCTATGAGACAATGATCTTCTCAAACAACATATACATCCTTCAAATTTAAACACACAAGTATGAACGTCCATTTAAGCCGTGGGCCGTTTTGGACTCAAGGTGGTCTTCTAATGGACCCAACACGCCTTAGGTATTAGGTCATCTTAGTTCAAATGCGCTATTTTTGGAATTTTGCTCGGCTCTACACTAAATCACTAGGAGTGACTTGTATTTATAGTGGAAAAGGTAACCCAAGCGGACTACTTGAGCTGGGACATTTAATGATCGTTGACTATCAAGTAGGCAACTACACTCGTTAGGGTGCCCCGAGAAAATCTTTGGTTAATGAACGACTGCGAACCCGCATAATCGTTCTTTAGTGGAAATGAAATAATTGTCGTTTGACGGAAAATATAATGCCATGAATGCAATGATAATATACCCACAACAAGATAAATAATGAATAAATACAGTACACAAATAATCAGCGAAATATAAAAAAACAAGATATAACATAATAATAAAGCAAAAATTTCCTCAATTTGAAAAAATAAATAAATTCGTACTGGTTAAAACCCCTAAAAGTCCCCAGTGGAGTCGCCATTCTGTTTACATCCCTACTCTGTTAAAATAGGGCGAAACATCGCTGCAACTGAAAAATTAATGAATTGATTCAATTTTAACAAAGTTTTAAAAATAAACGAGTTTTAAAAAGAGTCGCCACCTAATTTTAGAAAAACTAGGAAACCAATTATTAATCTACGAAACCAATTTGATTCTAGGTAAGGGGTTTAAGTTATTCCGAAGGGAAGGGGTTAGGCACCCTTCGAAATCCACAAATGTGGTTACCGACTGAATTCATTTTTTTTCAAATTGAGGATGAATATAAAATAATGTACAGATATAATAAACACACAATATACACAATAAAATAAAATAATAATTATCGGTCTAAAGTTTGCCTAACGTCAATATTCATATAATAATGAAATAAAGTATGATTTGAACTTCATTCGAATAATTCAAGGAGAAACATCTTCGGGTACCTGTAAAGACACTTAGTAAAAAAGTTAGTACCAAATAAATATAAATAAAAATGAATAACTCAACTAATAACATAAAAATAAAAATCCATCTTATTAACACGGGAGGCCTTGGAAATCGACGGTAATTTCTTCATCGGCCAATTCCAACAACTAAAATTATATATAAACTTGAATTATATTTCCGTCTATGAAAATGAAAAAGCCTCCAAAACCGATGGAGAGTTTTCTCATTGGCCATTTCAACATATAAAATATATAAACTTGATTAAATATTCCGTCTTTTAATATTGGGGAGCCCTCTAAACCCGACGGATAGATTTTTCATCGTCCCTTTCATTTACCATTAGACATCAATTTGACAAAGAACTAAAAGAAACAAAAATAATAACAAATAATCTAAATTAATCCTGAATGTGGCTCTAACATTTTTAACAAAAGGTTTTCCAAATATTTTCTATCAAATCAATAAAAAATTACAGTGAGCAAAGAACACGATATTCATCGACAATAATATATTAAAATAATGATGATTTGGAGCAACATGGATAACCACCAAATGTAGACAGCAACAAACAAAACTTATATATTCACCATAATGAATTATAATAAAAATGATAGAAAATAAAATATCAAAATAGTATAGAATGAACATTAAACTAATTAACTAGAAAGCTAATCAAAATATTTAGAATAACTAGAAAGAACAAATGAACAGTTGATAAATAATAAAACATAAATTTCAACAATTATAATTGATAAATAACACTAACAATATTAAAATAATGAACCTCCAGTGACCAAACTTAAAACAAATAAATATTGACAAAAATATTTACACACTTGTCAGAACACTACAAAAATCATTAAAATTCTAAATAATAAAACAACTAAATCAATTAAATATATATATATATATATATAAAAATGTTTGCTAAAAATAGCATTCACAAGGAGTATTAATATCAATCCATTCAAGAAAAATATCCAAAGTAATGAGACTAAAATTTAAAAGAAGTGACATTAGAATTACCGAATTTGACCGAAGTCGAGATTGCTTTGTTGCCGATTCGAAGTGGAGCTTCCTGGAGCTATTTTATAATTTGCTTGTTGTTCCTCGGAGGCACGCCGGAGTCGCTGTCCCCCTACAGCTGCTGTCCGTTGGAGCTGTTGTTTGGTGCTGCCGGATGGAGCTGCTGGAGTTGTTATTTGTTGTTGTCGGATGGAGCTGTTGTCGCCGCGTTGCTGGCCTCGCTGCAGTACGCAAGCTGGGGGGTCGCCTTGTCGCCGCTGGTTTCTTCTCTGCAGCTGGCTTTGTTCTCCTCACTGTTGGATGGAGAGGAAGAGAGAGGAAGGGGGCGACGGGAAAAAGGAGGAGAGGAGGCGGCTGGAGATGGGGTTTTTGGGGTCTGACTTGGTAGTTTTCTGGTAGTGTTTGGCTTATGTGGGTCTGGTTTTGAGGTCTGCTGTAGATAATCGGAGAAAATGGAGGTTGTGGGTGGTTTTGATGGTGGTTTGGGTTGGAGAGGAAATGGGAGAGGGGCGGCCTGTGAGAGAGATGAGAGAAGAGGGGGGCTGCGGCTCCCCTTTTTTTCTGAAAATTTTCCCCTTCCCCCTTTTTGACCTACTTAATAACCTAAATAAAAACACAAAATGGGCTCAAATGACTGGTTTGGCATTTAGGTCCAAAATTACGAATTATTAAAAATGTTAAGCCAAAATTGGATGTCAACAGTTGACTGGTTGGCCTGCTAGTCTTAGATATATTCCTTCATTCAAAAGAATTTTAGTGTCATTAGGGGACGAATGTTTAAAGGGGGGGGATAATATAACACCTTGAAAATCCAAGACTCATTGTAAAGCCTAACATAGATTTCATAAATACTAAACACTGTTTCTAAGTCTATTTTTAATAAATATACGTCATTTAGGAGGTTTAAGAACCAAAACATCCATAAACGTCCGGGAAGTTGGTTCAAAGGGATGTTAGTGTGCCTTAGCCTTTTGACTATCTTTTAGGAGTCAGAAATATACGAAAATGGGTTGAAAGGTAGCTAATGGGTGTTTGACTTGTTTCATTATTGAAACGTCTTGATACGACTTCCTAAGGACCAACCAAGGGCCCGTGCGGAGGACCCTTGCAGTTTGATGCACGACTGCCTGATATACCTTGGTTTCACGGTATTATTAATACTTTTAGCTTAAGTTTAGTGTATCCATAAGCCTTTTTGTGCTAATTGTTATGTAGGTTTCTATTTATTTGCTAAAAATCTTTCCAAAGATGAATGCGGAGGTTTTTGAGCGAAGAAATGCAGAAGAGACAACCTACGGAGCTTGTGACGGTTCGTCATACTTGTGACGGTCCGTAGGTGGCAGCGTAGTGGAGCTGCTGAAGGAATACGGAAGTTTGACCAAGTGTGAGGTTACGAAAAACGTAAGCCATGACGGTCCGTCATGCAGGTTCGTCATGAAGATTAGAGAAGTAGCCCCAATACCCATATTCCAAGAGTTCAAGTTTTTTGGAACGGAGACCCTCGAAGGAACGTCGTGCTCGTAACGATCCGTCATACCTACCGTCGAGGGTAATGAAGAGAGAAGCAGAAGAAATTTCATCAACTATGAGACGACGGAGTCCATGATTGTCTGTCGTGACCACGATGATCCATCACGATGTCCGTCGATCCAGCCGCATTTTTGACAGATTTCCAGCAAATAAAGTCCTTGTTTAATTAGGTTTTTATTTTCTATAAATAGTTTAAAAAACCTCATTTTTGAGGTTAGACTCTAGATCATTGTTAGACCTTTGAATATTGGGAGACTCTTGATTATTTGTAGACTCTTTGAGGGAGTATTGATTATCTTGAGACTTTTATCATTGATTGTTGGTGACTTTTGCTGATTAACAAATTGAACTTTCGGATTTACTCTTTCTCATCGAAGTAAGTGTCTGACTTCTTATATCACATATTTGAATATTGTAATTATGACTATGGGTAACTAAACTCCATAACTAGGGTTGTGGGAACCATAGGCTAATAATGAGGTAAAACCTAAGTAAAATAACAATTCTAGAATAGTGTCTTGCATGTATTGGTAATTCTTTCATTCAGAAGTCTTTTTAACGGATGGACAACGTTAGAACATGCCTTAATGCTACTTGCCGGACCAAGGAGGTAGATAATAGGAAAAGAATTTTCAACATAGATTTAGTGTATACTATCTAACAGGCTAGTATTGATTGGTACGAGGTAATAACTTAGTCAAATATTAAATACGATGCTTAATATGAGGTAAAGAAAAGGGTTAGGGTAGCAACACACGTAGCCGGACCAAGATGCGGAGTGAAATTTTCTAGATACCGGACCAAGGATTTAGAAATAAATAACTTATCACTTTGCATGCAAGATACTATGAAAGAATTGTTATAGTTAGACTTATCATGATATGAACTTGTGGGGAACATGAAAACCCTAGTTACTTTAATTAATTGATTTAACTCCAACATTCGAAGCTATTAGTTGTCTCCTTTTATTTTGCTAGTTATTTTCATTTATTTAGGAATAGAAACCCCCCTTTTTATCATTTTTGCTTTCCAAGGAAGTAATTGACTAAGCAATAGTAGTAATAAATTGAAGTTAAGTCTAAACTATTTTCCTCGTGGGAACGACCCCAACCTCACTAGTTTGGTTATTTACTTGACACGACCGCTTTACTTCTTATTTGAGAAGTAAGTTTGTCCGTATCACTGACTGGCAGTGTGGGTGGACGGGACAGAAGACTGTCTGTGTATGGCTCGAGGGGGCCTCCAGGAAACCTTCATCCCACACCTAGAAAGATTCGTGAAGGCTTTTGTTTACGTAGATACTATTACACGTGATGAAAGGGTGTTGACGTGGAATCAATGGCTCGATAGGGCGTTGAGGCCACCGTCATCCCACACATAGAAAAATTGAAGGAATCCCTCGCTTGCAAAGTCTCTTAATAAGACGACGGAGTGCATCACGGAGGGGGGTTGTTCGTCGACTCAGCGAGGGACCGTCGATCAGGGTCTCGGGTGAGGGTCGAATTTCACTAATTTATTTTAAATTATTTCATTTAATTAATTAAGTGTTTTGGTGGTTAGTTAGGGGTTAAAGGTAGGTAAATAAAATTAATTAAGCCCCACTATAAAAACTCTTAGCCCTCATTAACCTAAAGACACCTCTCAAAAAATACTCTCTTCCTTCTTTCTTATTTCTCTCTCTACATGAACTCACCATTGAAGGCTAGCAAGAACTAGGGTTTGGGATCTAGAAAAAAGGGTTGATACTTCATAAAATTGTTGAGAAAAATTAAGGTATGTGTTGTATTCATCTTTGATATTCTTTCTTCAATGGGTTCCTTCAAAATAGATTTCAAAAAATTTAGTTTGTTATGGGTTTCATTAAGTTACGAAATTGAAGTTATGGATTGAGTTGTTACTGAATTCTTAGGGTTATATTGAGTATATTAACATATAATTCAATTGTTTTATGGTAACTGCTGATGGTTTGGCCTAAATTGCATAATATAATCCTCCATCCCTAACTGTAGGTAGTGATCTTGACAAATAATGTATTGTGATCATTCAATTGTGTTGGTTGTTGATTTTGTTAGTATCCTGTGGTGATATTGTGACTAAATTAAGATTAATTATAGGCCGATCATTCTAGTTCTTGAAATATGATTTAGGTTACGAATTATAATGTGAAATTAGCCTATGTACCATGTCTCAAGTTGTTATCTAACGATGAATTGTGTTATAGAGATGCAATTGGCCTTGTTATCTTATTGGTTATCATTGTGTGATGATGTTACTCTTCAAGTTTAGTTGAGTTATGGGTTGATGGTAAGACCTTGATAATAGATGATGTGGAAAACTTGGTAAGTCTTAGAATCTCTACCTTTACTTCTAATTCTGATAAATTATTGTTAAGTCATGATATTACATTGGAGTAGGCCTTATTCTACGATTATAGGGTTGTATTATGTTAGATTGAAATATCTTGACTATGTTATGAGGTTTATTAGGGTTTATGTGGTATAAAGATCGTTAAAACTATCAATGTGCCATAATATGTTATGAAATGCTAATGTGTTAACCTCACTTATTTGAGTTGTGGATAAAGGAATTATACTCATATACTTATACTCATACAATTGTTATTGAGCTATTGATGAAGATGATTATATAAGAGAACTATGTATTTCCTAAAAATTTGTAAATGTTTTCACATTTATGTTAAGTGGAAAACATATTTCCAAAAGAGTTTTAAGCAAGAAAAAGGGAACATTGATCCAAGTGAACTTCTCTAAAGCTAAGTGTTGAGCAACTACTTCAACTAAGAGAAGGAAGTTGTTTTTAAAACTACATATGAGTTAAGTTATATTTTTGTAGTATTGAGCAACGATTTGGGGATGACAGTTTATATCAGCTCAAGTCTCCATGCAAATCATCTATCCATTATGGTTATTAATGGGTCATACTTCATAGATGATCATGTAATTTAAGCTAGTTTTTCCACTAAGTTAAGTGGTTTTATGTGACGTCAAAGTATAGGAAAGTTGTTGCAGCATGGGCAAGACGTTGTGTCACTGCTTAGTCTCAAAGTGGTGGTTGTCAGTTAGAGAATATCTCACAGAAAATAAATTCTTTTATATATAAGCAAAGTAAGTTTGTTATTAAATTTATTTAATAAACTAAATGTTTTCATTATTTCAGAAATTTTTATATATATTGTATATGTCTACCCGATTTAGGTTAAGTGAAGTTCATCATGAGTTGAGCAGAGTCAAGGTAAGTATTCCTTCTTACTCTTTTCAAGCTTAATTTGTTGTTACCTTTCAAACTCATAAACTCGTACATTCAATGTACTGATGTCACTTGATCTGCATCGTATTATGATGTACACGCAGGTAACCAGAATCAACATTACCCAACACCTCATTGATCCAGTTGAGAACTCGAAGTAAATGGTGAGCTTCATTGCATTCTAGATGAGAATATGTATAGATTATTAAGCAAATAAATAGATTCACTATTTAAAACAAGTACCTCTCACCTCGAATAGATGATTTATTTTACCAATTCCAACGTAAGGTTACCATCAATTCAAAAGTAGGCTTGACTATCTTCCTAAGATGACATTTAGAAATCATTGTGAATATTTATTTACTTTGTTTGCATTTTTATGGCATGTATTCTCAAAAGAAGGGTTAATGGTATAACCTTAAAGCATTGAGTCGATTAAGAATTGTGTTTTACCTAGCTTTGTGACAGAAGTTTGGAGTTTTGTGGGGGATCACTGGCTACTATCGTCGATCTGTGAAGAATTTTGCTTCTATTTCCACTCACTTGACTAATTTGACCGAAAAGCAGATACCATTTCAGTGGGATGTAAAATCTGAGAATAGCTTTCAAAAGCACAAAACTCTTTGAACCACCAACCTATTCTAGCTTTACCAGTGGAAGGTAAAGATTTTATCCTTTATTGGGATACTTCACAATCTTTTTTGGGTATTTTGTTAATGCATGATAAGAATGTTATAGCTTATTTCTAGGGTCATTTAAATGTGCATAATAGGAATTATCCAACACATAATTTGGAGTTTGCAGCGTTAGTGTTTGCTATTATTATTTGGTGACATTACCTCTATGTTATCAAGCCTAAAGTATTTACACATCATCATAGTTTTTAACATGTGTTCACTCAGAAGGATCTTAATTTGAGACAACAAAGGTGGATGAAGTTACTTAAAGATTATGATGTTACCATTCAATACCATCCGGGAAAGGCTAAGGTGGTGGACAATACTTTTTATCTTTCTTAAATGTAACCAAGAAATCTTTGTATAAATAAATTCGGACCTTGGATTCTAAATTCATGTAACTGGGCTCTAATAAAAACATAGGGTCCTAGATAGAATTGAAGTAAGGGACACATTTATAGAAGAGATCAAGGGAAAGTAATTAGAGGTTGAAAATTTGAATGAACATAAGAGAAAGACTTCTAGTGGTATTGCACAAGAGACCACTATTGATGAAGAAGGTGTTCTTAGTATTAAGGGGAGGATTTGTGTTCCTCGAGTTGATGAATTGATTCAAAAGTTGTTGTAGAGTCCAATAAATTATAATATTCTATTCATCCGGCTGTGACCAAAATGTACCGAGATTTAAATCAAATTTATTAGTGGTCGGGCATGAAGAATGATATAATGGAGTTTGTGGATAAAATGTAAAAATTGTCAACATAAGATCAATGAACATCGAAGGCCCGCATGTTTGCTTCAAAGAATGTCAATTATGGAATGGAATTGGGAGAGGGTAGCCATGGATTTTGTAGTTGGTCTTCCAAATACTTTGGGGAAGTGTTATTTTATCTTTGTAGTGCTTAATATTTTAACTAAGTCAGCCTTTTTTTATAGTAGGAATTGATGATAATGCTTAAGAATTGTCTAAAGTATATGTGGAAGAGATAATGAGGTTGCACTGGGTGCCCTTCTTTATGACGTCAGGTCATTGTACCCAAAATTACATAATAAATTTAGCACACAACTAACTTTTTGTACCAATCTTCATTCACAGATACACGAACAGTCAAAGAGGACTTTTCAAGTGTTAAAAGACATGTTAAGGGAATGTGTGATTGATTCATGAGGGAATTGGTATAAGTTTGTATCTTTGTATAAATTTTCTTATACTAATAGTTATCACGCCAGTATATATGTACACCATTTGAAGCATTACATAGGAGGGGATGTATATAACCCATAGGATGATGGTTCAAGGATTGAGACGGGAAACCATTGGGGGTATATTTTCTAAAGGATGCTTAAGATAAGGTGTGGAACATTCAAGCTAAGCTTTCACCACCCTAGAGTAGTCAAAAGAAGTATACAGATAATAAGGTAAGACACATGGAGTTTCAAACTAGTGAGAATGATCTTATTAAGGTATCACTCATGAAAGGGGTAATTATATTAGGTAAGAAAGTTCAGCTAAGTCCTTGATTCATTGTCCTATTTTATGTTCTTGAATGTTTGGGGCCGATAACGTATATATTGACTTTACCCCCTAAATTATTAGAAGTTCATTTGATATTTCATGTGTCCTTGTTGAATAGGTATCATGGTGAGGGGGATTATCGATTAAGTCCGCGAAAGTCCAATGGAAGCATCGTCAAGTCGAGAAACCTATTTGGGAAACCGAGAAAGATATGGAAGACAAGTACCCTTATTGTTTGTTTATTCAAGTACTACTTCATTCCATCCTTAGCCTATTTTCCCTTAGTTAAATATCAGGAACAAGTGATCGGTTTATTTTTATCATGTGTAACGATTGAATTCCGTTGTTATAGAGAAGTCAAGGGGTAAATATTTTTGGTCAAAAAATTTCTCGAAATATCCGGATTATCCCAACCTAGTCGTGATTTTGAAGAAGTCAGAGTTATTAAGGTGTACGGATTTTGGGTAACAATCGGTTAAATTATTTATTATTTTGATTACATGAGTGGATGTTGACACCCAATTTTGACTTTCCACATTATAGATCAATAATCGAGCTTCTTAAATTTCAAATAATTTAAAATAATTAATTTTATATATATATATATATATATATATATATATATATATATATATAAAGAGAGAGAGAGAGAGTATAATTTGCAGGTTATTTTAAATAGTTGTATCATTTTTATAATTTTTAGATAATGTATATGTTTTTTATAATTATGTATATAATTAGTATATTTTATGAATATCTTAAAATCCTCTGAAAAGTATTTTGTTTTACTTAAATATTTGCTTAATTATTTTAGTTATCTAATAATTTATATTTTAAGTTATTTAATTTATAATTAAGTTAATATTTTATTTCATTGACATTAATATGCTCCTTGATTAATTCATATTATCTTGTCATATTTAGTTATTAGGCAAATCACCAATTCAGTTTTGATTGGCTAAGTTTATATATTCAATTGGTTATCAATTTAATCTAATGGGACAAATTCTAAATTCCAATTCAACCCCTCTCTTATTTCATACTAACCCATTTGTGATAGACTAACTTTGGGCCTATTTCGTCAACCCAATTTCAACACCAAATTTCAGCCCTTTCCTATTCACAACAGTCGACTCCCGAACACTCATTATACACAACCCATCAAAATAAACTCCATAAAACATACCACACAAATTCTTCATCCAAACACATCATCCCATTTCAAATTCAAATACCTAAAGAAACCATATACATACGCAACATACCCTACCCCATCCCTGTACGCAAACGCCTTCTTCCTCAAAAATCCAGCAAAGTGACCTGCAAATCGCGAGAATCATATATCACGCCAACAACCACCTCACCATCCTTTTTTCCTATTTTCAAGGATTTCCCATGACTTCCACTATTGCCTCGAAAGAAAACTTGGATTTGAATTTCAAATTCAAAAGTTTGTCTATCCCTCCCGTCCCCTAATCGATTCCATTCTCTTCCTATATATACTCTCTTTCCATTAACATCTTCGGGGGGGGGGGGGAGAGACATGAGTTTACTACACTAATTTAGAGGGAATGACCTCCCAAAAGCACATAAAAATAGTCAAGGATTCATCATTTAAAATAAAGTAATTTTTCAGTTTCTAATCCTCAAATTTTGACCTTTATTTTTTAACTACGGACCACGGTTAGAATTGGTTTTGGTTGTATAAGTTCTTTATGGTCAAGGTCGTGCTCATAGTCTCGCTGCTTTGATAAAGGTAATATTTCTCCCTTCATTTAAGATTGATTTCGATTCCAACTATTTATGTGATGAACCTGTGTCCTTTGGGTATTTTATTGGTTTCATGATTGTTTGGTTTGCATAAGAGAAGTTCACGCTTACCCATTATTTTTTTTGAATTTCTTGTTGATCATCATGTCATTCATGCCTTACCTCAACTAGAGTTCTGGGTGAGTTTATAATAGTCTATGTGTAACTTTCATGTTGTTTCTAATAACTTACTATATTCTGATCAATGACAAAAATGCAGGAATCAAGAAAGCGTAATACAAGAAAATCAAAGCCACAACTCTCTAGGATGGATTCATCAAGTATTCAGAAAAGGTAAGCAATCTTAAATCAAGAAAGCTAAAGAGCAAACAAGGTATGACATACACACAGGAAAATCACACCAGATATATGGAAAACAAAAATATTCAAGATCAGGGAACCATCCAACAAAGGAAAGAAGTCACAACATATAGACAAGATCAACCAACTCAGCAAAATCACATGAAATCATACATATATCCAATATGTACATAACTCAGCAAATAAATTTAACTAAATAAAGGAATCATCCAAAGATATTTGATTTACAAAATCCCTTGGGTTTTCAATAGAACATCATCTCTAGAAACCGTATAATACCTCTCTCCATCCCTGATAAAAGATACAAAACTTCTACCAAGATTATTAGTGAAATCCTCTTTTATCTTTGATAAAGCTTTGTAATCACAAGATTGAAAACAATTGAAAAGAAAAAAGAGAGAAAGATTCTAAGTATAGGCTTACAAATAGAGGAAACATCAACAATAGCATCTGATTTGCATATCATACAGGATAAACTACTGAAAGATTGTACTAATCAAGATCATAATTCAAAAGCCTAAAGAAAACCTTTGAAACCCAAGGGGACTGGACTAGGAACCATATTGGTGATCCGAACAAGTAAAAATTTTGTGTTCTTTATTTTCTGTAAATTATTCCTTATATATTAACTACCTTATTTGCAGCTGAGTCAACTAACTGATATAGGGAGTCAACTAAGGCTTAAATTAAAACTGCCCCTTTCTTGAATATTAATTGGTATTAGAGCAGGTCTCACAAATCAGTGTTTAACCACTCGTGAGCAAAGATCGAGATGGCACAGCATAAAATTCCCGGTGCGTTACTTAAAGATGGACATTCTTCACATTGAACACCATATTTTAATGGACAAAACTACTCTCACTGGAAAGATAAATTCAATATTTTTGTTTTATCAAATGATCATCAAGAGTGGATAGTGATAAAAAAAAGGGTCTGAAACCTATTCCAAGACTAACTGAAAAGGATGGCAATGAAAATCCATTTGATCTTAAATCATTTGATATCACTAAGCATAAACAAGAGGTTATTCAAACTAATGCTAGAGTTATAAGTTTATTGTATTGTGCGGTCAGTGGAGCAGAATATGATAAAATTTCAACCTGTGAAACTGCGTAATAAATGTAGGACAAACTAGAAGTTACCTACGAAGGAACCACCAAAATAACAGATTCTTGGATAAGTTCTCTCGTTAATAAATATGAGTTATTAAAAATAGACGAAGATGAAAATGTTGAACCCATGTTCTCAAGATTCAACAAAATTGTATGTGAACTCAAATCTCATGGAATGGTGTATTCAAATGCACTATAAGTGGGAAAAGTTGTCAGAAGCCTTCCCAAAACTTGGGAAACGAAAGTTGTTATTCTTGAAGATAAAGATCTACTTACTATAATATACGATGAACTTCGAGGTAACCTAATGACTTATGAACAGAATCATATTAACAGGCACGATAATGGTGAAAAAAAGAAGGTAGTGGCATTTACTGCTGAGACACTTGAAATTGAGGAAGAAAGTGGTGAAAATAATGATGAAGGCATGACTCATATAAATCGTAGAGTAACACAAATGACCAGGCAAAGAAGACAAAGACCTCAACAAGATTTTAGAATTGAGAAATTCAAATGAAATGACGATCGATGCTACTATTGCGGTGAACCAGGTCACATCAAACAAAACTATCCAAAGCATAGAAGACCAAATAAAATAAATGAAGATCCAAAAAGTCTTGGAGCATAGTAAGAGGAAGAAACAATAGATGATGAGTATGATGATATAGAAAACTTATATTTCATGGCACTAGGATAATCAATCGATGTCAGATCTTAAAACTGTTCTAAAGGTGACAACTTTCAAAATTATCTCGACATGGTCACTGATGAATTACAGAATTTTATTGACGAATATAACAAATTCGCACAAGAAAAGAAATACTAAGAAATAGTTTTTAAATCTAGTTAGATCAAGTCGACTTACTCACAGAAAAGTAGGATAAAGTAAAAATGCAACGCAACAGCGTCAGAAAATCTCCAAGCCACATCGTCGTTAATGAGAATACACATTATATAAGGAAACCACCTAATCATAAAACTAATAGATCAAATAGATCTATTTCAAATTTTTATTATCCTAATTTATCTACCAATATCATCTGTTATACTTGTGAAAATATTGACCATAAATTTTTTAATTGTAGAAAATAATCTTTCGGAAATAATATGTGGAAACAAAATTTACTAATCATAAAGGACTAAAAAAAACTTGGGTACCTAAAAGAAATTAATCTTATTGTCTTGGAGGAGTAGTTTAAAAAAACCTACAGAAAAGGAATGTGGGTAATAGACAATGGATGCTCCACACACATATGTCGAAACAAACAAAAATTCGAAAGTATAAAAGAAACAAATGGAGGATGTGTTAGATTCGGTGACAATGCTAAAGGAAAAGTTACTGTAGTAGGAACTATCACACTCATTTCATCATGCGATTTGTTAGAAGTATACTTAGTTGAAGGACTCAAGCATAATCATCTCACCATTAGCCAACTTTTTGAATCTGGATTGCAAGTCACATTCAATACAGTTAGCTTCACTATCAAACAATCTGAGAAAAGCTCTCATTTATTTGGAGATCGAGTAAATATTATATATATTTTAAATATTATTGATTTCCATCACTCACATGTCTTACTATAGTAACAAATGATCCATGGTTGTGGCATAGAAAGCCAGGACATGCAAGCATGCATGCACTTGAGAAATTATCAAGACTCGATTTGGTAATAGGTCTTCCAAAATTGAAATTTGAAAAAGATCACCTTTGTGATACGTGCAAATAGGGTTAACAAACTTTTTAATCTTTTAAAACAAAATTCATTGTAGGTACTACAAAACCTCTCCAACTTCTCCATATGAATCTATTCGGTCCAATTAGAACTGCCAGCATTCGAAGTAAAAGATATGCTTTAGTAACTGTTAATTATACTAGGTTTACACGGGTAAACTTTTTAGCTCATAAAAATTGATCTTTTACTAACTTTGAGGTATTTTGTAGAAAAATTCAAAGAGAACAAGGGTACATCATCACAACAATTCACAACGATTATGGTGGTGAATTCGAAAATAAATCCTTTGAAGAATTCTGTGGAGAGAACGAATTCACTCAAAATTTCATTTCACCCTAATCTCCTCAGCAAAACGTAGTGTGGAAAGAAAAAACCGATCACAACAAGATATATCAAGGACAATGTTGCTTGATCATAATCTACTTGACCAGTTTTGGGCAGAAACAGTAAGAACAACATGTCATATTCTCAATAGGTATCTCCGTATGAACTGTTAAAAGGAAAGAAACTTTATATCAACTACTTCCATCCCTTCGGAGGGACATGTTTCATCCAAAATAATGGTAAGAACAATCTTGAAAAGTTTTATCCAAGAAGCGACGAAGGTATTTTTTTAGGCTTTGCACCTATAATCAAAGCCTTTCGAGTATTTATTAAAAGAACCTGAAGTGTTGAAGAATATGTCCATGTGGTATTTGATGATACTAATCCAAGAATGCAGGAATGTGAAACTACTTAAGATGAAATAAAATCTATATCACAAGAAGAAGAGGCACAAAAATCATTAAATGAGGAGGCACCTGAAGAACCAGCTAACGACACACTCGAGTCAACTACTCTAACTGAAAAAATCAATACAAGCTATCCTAAAAATGTTATTCTCGGAAAACTAGATGATAAAATCCAAACAAGGTCATCGCTCATAAAGCAAGCTTCTTTAGCTCTCATTTCTCATATGGAATCAAAACAAAGAAATGAATCCTTGATAGATGAATCTTGGATACTTGAAATGAAAGAAGATCTTGATAAATTTGAAAAAACTCAGGTGTGGACTTTCACTGAAAGGCCTAAAAACTTCTCCGTGATAGTAACAAAATGGGTTTTTTGAAACATACTGGATGATAAAAGTAAGGTTATTAAATATAAAGCCAAGTTAGTTGCTCAAGGTTATTAACAACAAGAAGGAGTCGACTATAATAAAACCTTTAACCTTGTGGCAAGGTTAGAATCAATTTGAATCCTTAAATCATTTCAACTTGTTCAAATGGATGTTAAAAGCAATTTTTAAATGGATTCATCAAAGAAGAAGTTTTTTGTCAAACAACCTGCCAGTTTTGAAAATTTCTCCTGTCCTGATTATGTATTTTAATTATCAAAAGCTCTTTATGTCCTTAAGAAGGCTCATAAATAATGGTATGAAAGATTTAGTTATTTTATCATTAAAAATAAATTTCAAAGAGGTAAAATTGAAACTACTCTTTTTTACAAAAAAACTGACTCCTGCATTCTTATTGTTCAAATTTATGTTGATGATATAATCTTTTGATTTTCTAATCTATCTCTCTGTGAAAATTTTGCTAATCTCAGGGTAAGTGATTTGGAAATGAGTATCTTGCGTGAACTTTCATTCCTTCTTGGACTCCAAATTAAGCAATCAGACAAAGGAATATTCATAAGCAAAGAAAAATATGCAAAAGAGTTGATAAAAATTTTGGAATGGGCAAGGCCAAAGATTTTAAAACTCCAATGAGTCCTATTACATGTCTGGAACCTAATTCAACAGGAAGAGCAGTTGAAGAAAAATTATATCGTGGAATTTTCGGGTCACTACTATATTTAGAGAAAATGCAAGCCGACCGGATATAATTTTAGTGTTTGCAAGTGTGCCCTTTTTTCAATCTGCACCAAAGAAAATGTCATCTCATTGCCATGAAAAGGATTAGTCGCTATCTTTTGGCACCCCTAACTTTGGTTTATGGTATTCTTCTGCTGAAAACTTTGACTTTATTGGCTTTTCATATGCAGATTTTGCAGGTGACAGAATCGACAGAAAAAGTACAAGTGGAACATGTCGACTTTTCCGAAATTCTCTCATCTCTTGGCATAGAAAAAAACAAACATCTGTTGATCTCTCAACTACTATGTCTGAACACTTAGAAGTCGATAGTTGTGGCACTGAATTACTTTGGATGATGCATCAACTTCTGGACTACAATCTAAATTTTGAGGGATTACCTATTTTCTGTAATATCATAAGAGCAATAAGTTTATCTTAATATACAGTTCATCATTCAAGGGCTAAACATATCAATGTTAAACATTATTTTATTGGTGATCATGTTTAAAATTGTGATTTCGTACTTGAATTTGTTGATTATGAAAATCAATTAGAAGATATTTTTACGAAGCCCTTACTTGAGGAAAGATTTTGTTTGCTTCGAGAAAGCCTTGGCATTATTAAATTTGATCACTAATTTATTCAAATTTTTTAATTAATTTTCTTTTGCAGATAAATAGCGTCTCAGTAATTAGCCCGTCAATTCATTCCCTCGTTTCTCAGGAAACTCCCCTTGTTTCCCTCAAAACCCTTCATTTCTTCCCTTCTCCTTAAATAGCTTCAATTTTTTTCTTCTTCTTCTTTCTTACTTTTCCTCATTTTCTCTGAACTGTTCTTACCATGACTCATACTCTCTCTATGGCTTCCAAAAAAAATCTTTCCATCTTCTCTTTAGATTTTCTTGAAGTTCTCTCTTCTTACTCCTCTAAGTCGCAATCAGTGATTTTCTCACCTGTGTCCAAGAAACATCCATCTTTCTCTAAGCCTCGTACCTCCAAAAAGGCTCGAACTTCTGTACCAGACTCGTTCTCTTAAGAAGACTCTTTTGTTTTCTGGGTATTGAAGCACAAGGCAAGATTTCCTCTATTTTTTAAACGCGCAATAGTTCATGGTCGAATAATTAATCTGGAACAACATCAGGTTTCTTATTGCGTAGTAACTAAATTCTTTCGTGCTCAAAAACTTTCTCTCCTACTACGACTGTGTCGTACTGACTTTTTTGAAGAACCTATTAGACTATGCTATGCTAATCTCTGAATTTATGTTGTTAGTGGTGAATGGGAAACCCTAGTTTTGGGTCACCATATTATTCTTTCTGTTTAAAGAAGCATTTTGATCTGATTTTATTGGTGAGACACGGTTCATGCATGGTAACGTGTGTCCTGACAAATTTGAAAATTCGTTGGAAGACGTTAATGTGTTTATCGCTGAATCTGTAGCTAATTTTCCTCAATTCGGACCACTGTCTCTTGTTTTTTTAAAACACAATTCTAGCTTACATTGTGTCTACTACTCTGGTTCCATGGAAGGGGTCTATTAGCAAAATATCTATCAGAGATATCTTTGTTTTTTTTAGTCTGTTGAACAAGATAAATATGAATTGGGATTTATAGATAAACAATTAGATTATTAAAAGTCTTGAAGATCCAAACTGCTCTGCGAGTTTGCCCTTTGGAATTCTTATTTCTAAGATTAATATCGATTCTCTTGTAGATGTCTCTAGATAAAGGCCAGTTTTAATTGATGCTACATATGATACTTAAACTTTCTCAAGCATGGGCTATATGTCAATCAATGAAAACTGGTATAAGAAGGAGTATGTTCAATCAAGGGCTGAAACACCTCAAATCACTCGAATCTTTGCCAACTCTACAACACTAATTCTCAATGAAGTTGAACACACCAAGGTAAATATGGATCTTCTTGAGTGTAACATGCAAGTATTTCAGGACATGGTTGGAAAGGTAAAGAACTTCACAAGTACTCTAGTTCCAACGTGGGAAAACTCCAACTTAACCTAGGATCACTTTAGAGGGAGGCCTCATGATCTGTCTATACAATTCTTAAAGAAGTCAACTCCATCAAGACAAGAGCTAACTCTGCTAACAACCAGCTGGCTGGTACCATGAACACCTCGTACTGCTCTCTTTCTAAGATGATTGAGCAATCCCTTAATATATTTTGCAGTAACGTCGTCAACACTCTGACATACTTTCTAAAGAAACATTAAGTCCTTGTAAACCCTTATTTTTGTCAAAGACTCTTAGTTTGTCTGAGATCTTTCTTTTTACCTTTTTGACTGTATATTTGGGGACTCTGACCCCATACTCCTTAACTGCTTAATTATATTATTTTCTTTCTATCTTGCTCGCTATTTCTGTTTTCCTTATTTATTATGTAAAAAGGGGAGAGTATTTATCATCGACACATAGAAAGGGAAAGCAACACATAGATGGGAGAGCGGCATTCATTTAGGGGGAGCACCTTATCGTGTCGAAGAACAATTGATAAGGGAAGTTGTCTTCCGCTTCTGTCAATTCTTTTTGTCATTATCAAAAAAGGGGAGATTGATAACTTGCTAAATTCTGATCAACGAAAAAATTGGACGAATCAACAAATCGTAATACAAGAAAATCAAAGGCACAACTCGCTAGGCTAGATTCATCAAGCATCCTGAAAACGCAAGAAATGTTAAATCAAGCAGAATCAAGACTAAAGTAGGAATGGATATGCACACATGAGTATCACACCAGAATTTATGGAAAATAATATTATTCAAGATCAGGGAACCATCCTACATAGGAAGGAAGTCGCAACTTATGGACAAGATCGACGAATTTAGTTAAATCAAAGGAAATCATAACATAAAGGAAGAATTTAATTTAATCATGCACATTTATAATATGGACATGATTCAATAAATCAATTTAACTAAATAAGATTATCATCAAAAGATCCTTGATTTACAAAATCCACTGGATTTTCAATAGAGCATCTTCTCTAGAAGATATATAATCCCTCTCTCCATTCCTGATGAAAGAAACGAAAATTTTATCAAGCTTATAAGTGACATCCTCTTTTATCTTTCATAATTCTTTGTAATCACAAGAGTGAAAACAATTGAAGAGAAAAGAGAGAGAGAGAGAGAGAGAGATTCTAAGTATAGGCTTCAAATAGAGGATTCGTCAAAAATATTATCTGATTTGCATATCAGACAGGATCAGTTACTGAAAGATTGCACTACTTAAGTTCCAAATTTAAAAGCTCTAAAGAAAACCCTTGAAACCAAAGGGGACTTGACTAGGAAATACATTGGTGATCCTAACTAGTATAAATTCTCTTTGTTCTTTATTCTCTATAAATTATTCCCTATATATTAACTGACTTATTTGCAGGTGAATCAACTAACTGATACAGTGTGTTGACTAAGGCTTAGATTAAATGGCCCCTCCCTTTCTTGAATAATAGTTTCAAATCATATGTTCGCCTTGTTTGATTCTCATGCCTAATACATCCTCAAACATTTGATAATGTTCCGTTGATATTATATGTTAGATGTTTTATTCATTGGCGTGCCTGCAAAACTAGTATGAACACTTGTAGATAAATTTTGCTTTCTAAAAAAAGTTATGTTGGGTCAAGTTCCCGATCAAAATCATACCATTATTTGCTCACTGTTTCTTTCCCTGAACTCCTAAATAACAGTCTTTGATGTCAGAATTGGGATTTTATTTTGTTACTTTGCAGTAGTATTTTTGGTGTTTAAGTCCCCAATTCATTCATTTCTACATATCCCTATTTTAGTCAACTTAATGATTGAATTTGAGGAGTATAAGCAACCTCTTGCAATGTTTTCCTTGGTATGGATATGTTAGTGCTTATGTTCATTTCATATACACATTGTTTGTTTCATCATTGAGTTTGTGTACAATTAGTTTATGGATTGATGTGGGAATTTAGGATGTTTTTTTAGTTGAATTTGCATTATTGTTTTATCATAACTACATCATACATGTTGTTGACCAATGCGTTCAAGTTATGTAGTAGTCTGTTATCCTTGCTTAGATAAATTCATCTTATCAAGGAAATGTTCCTTTGATATTTGATTAAATTTTTTTCTCTGATAAATCTTACAATCTCATTTAGGCTTAGTGAATCATCTATATAGTGTTTAATATATATGCTAATATTTTTATTCTTTCTTTCTTTTCTCGCATGAACCCCTTTCTAGTCCACACTGGACTTATGTACCTTCCATTTCTTAGTTGAGCCACGAAAGAACGATCTTTGCTTTCCCTATCACCTTAGAATAGATTTCAAAAAGATAGAGAAGTCCAATTTCTACTCTAAGTCTTGGGTTCTTCCATATAACATCTTCAGAGATTAAGATATGATATTATTGAAGTATCATTTATATTTTCCAATGAAAATCTCCATCAACCGTTGACCTTCACAGTTCTCTAAAATTGGCTTTGTTATGGGTGATGTGATCATTCTTTTATATTAGTGAATTCATATGTAGATTGTTATGAACTCTTGATTTATGTATAGATGATTGTATAACTTATAAGATGTCTCAATTTGATCACATGAGTATTTTACATTCTTAGATTCATTGTATATTAATCTTATTGGATTGAATTGGTGATCATGGCCATAGGTAAGGGCCTTTGAGTACTTTTTTGGTTATTTGAGTATTGTGTTCCCTAACTCTATTAATAATATTTATAGCTTTTGTAATACAATGGTGATGGTATGGTGGCGTTGTTTATCTGTTATCTTTGTAAAAGATGTGGCCTCGTCGGCATTACTTTATGAATTATATTAGTATCATATTTAGGATTTATATGAACGGATAATATGAAGTTGTTGATGTAAATTAATTCAATCATGTCTAAGATGTTATGGATTGTATGAACATGTGGATTGAATCATGATATATAATATGTGCTATTTGTAAAGGCTAACAGTAAGGTGCCTAATAGTGCTCCTATGATCTTGTGTGAGTGACTATGTTATGATTCCTCTTATATGATGATATATGATAAGTTTTATATGGATGTGTTAAGGTTAAAATCATGTACTCTTAAATGGCTATGTATAACTAAGGTAGTCCATGATGACTTCTTACATGTGTTATGAGAAAGCAATGTCTTGTGTGGTAGATTTGTGTACCTTGCTTGATACATGTATGAATGTACATATGACATTTCTTGACTTAGGATGCTAAAAACTCTTAGTCTTGTATGTATGAACTATATGGACCTTGAATGATGTTAAGAATATCCTTTATGAAAAACCATAACCTTGTGGTAAGGTTATGAAACTTTAAGCCAAAAGTTGTAATGGTATACATCATGTATGAATGATGGACTTAAGGTTTGTTGGATGGAATGTCATCATATCATCCTTAGGAAAGTCATTAAGATATACTGTTCGCCATTGTAAGGCAGCCCTAGGGGACCTCTTTGGTAGGGTGAATGTGATTGGGTTATGAACTAGATATAAAACCCCTTCATCTGATCCTTAATGTATATTACTCTATGAGAAAAAGGATATCACCAAGTGAGAATGGTAAGGGAAGTAGCTCTAGTTAAAAAATGAGGACATAGTGCAAAGAAAACCCTTCCTATTCCATAACCATGTGCCTACATGGGATGTGTCCAAGTTCTACCATTGGAAAGTAGAACACCCTCCATCGGAGTAAGTTACAACTCAGGATTCAATGATTCTTTACCATGTTGTATGTCGGTTAATTCATATTATCATCATATGGGATACCTACTAGTATTGGAGAAGTTATATGAAGTTTACATAGTTGTATGGGATGCTATCTAGACATTGCACAATAGGCTTTGAAGATATTAGTGAGAGTCCCTCGGTCATTTCTAAAACACTTACTTGAATGTCCTTTATGTGATGAATGTCTATTAAATGAACTAATGAATGTAATGACTTAACTTAAGAAAATATGTTAAATGAATACGTACTTATGTAGAGTAGTTAAGGGTTTTCTGTTTAAGGTATGAAGTGGCATAGGAATGGTCACTTCAGCTTTTATCTAGATAACTCTTAAGAATGAATCTAGTTAGGAAAGTTCGTTGATTATGTAAACATGATCCTTACTTAGGTAGTCTTAATGATTACTTAGGTAATCTAGAAGAGGTCAAGCATGGATGTTCTCTTCTTGATTTAACTTAGTACGTCTTTCCATAACCTTTCAAAAGAGAATGTTATATTCTATTAATGTTATTGCGTTAAGTGAGAATGATGTCATCCTAGCTAGTCTAAAGAATCTCTTAAGTGTGTGTGTATTGTATGGGTGGTCGCTTCACAACTAACTCAAGTGAACCTTAGAATCACCTTTGGTAGGAGGATATCATATTTATGTGCTTGGTGTATTGCAAGTGTGTATATCTCATTATAGGATGTCATAAGGATCACTTAGGTGTGCGTAGTGAGGGTTTATGGGCGGTCTCACTTTGTCTTAATTAAGTGATCCTTGGGATAGCTTTTAGTGAGGGAATTACATGCTAAAAAGTGTTTAAGATGGAGCTAAGAAAATTCACTGTAATAGTGAATTAGTTTAATGTAACGTTGTCCTTAAAATGTGATAAATTGCATAAATGCTTTCTTATGTGTTTGTATGGTGCTAAATGGTGTTCTTATGCTTATAGTATGATGTTTTAATAAAAATTCATGAAAGGCATGTTATTTACTAAATGTCCCTTTTTCATGGTTTTTGCATGGCTTCCATACTTAGCACATCTAATGTGCTAACCCCTTCTTTTCTATTTTTCACTAAAGTGTGGGAAATTGGAAGTATTCATATGCAATGGAGGATGGGTAGGTTTCTATGGTTTGAAGATGAAGTATTGGCGAGTACTCATCTATTCGAGGATAATATCCACATGTTCGTTTATGTCTTAATCTTTATTTTATGTCTTGTATGAGCTTAGTTTCAAGTATTGTATACTCCAATGTTTAGATGTCTCAATGAGATGTTGTAGTGGTTTAATGTTTTAAATAAAAGTCTTGCTCTTTCGTATTGGTATTAAAGAGTTCTTCTTGTGTAAAAATTTTTTTAAATTCTTACTCATTTTAGAATGTTTATTATGCAATGAATGATACGAGTGACTTTAGTGAGACTTCTTGAAGTGTCATTTGTCGTGTGACGACTCAAGAATGCTGTAACCTCTAGGGTGTACTTGTGGGTCGTTACAATGTTTCTTCAAGATGGAAGGACTCAGTGTTATTCTTTTTTGGGTAAAATGAGGAAGACACGTCTAACGTGGTGATCACAAGTAATATTCTTGTATGTGATCGGATGGAAAATGTGTTATTTGATCGGAGTTTTACTTATTTATATTTGTATGAATTATGATATGCCTAATGCCCCCATCCATGTTTGTACCCAGTTTGAGAGTCTTTCATAGTCACCCATATCTATCGTACTTGTCCTATTTTGGTGACAGATTATCAAACTTGGGTTTACTTGGTGTTTTTAGATATGAATGACTTTGACATAATTTTAGGCATGACTTGGTTGTCCCCGTAATATGTTTTGCTCAATTGCACTACTAATTTTGTAACTAAATAAATGATGGGAATACAAAAATTTGAGTGGAAAGGGGTGTACAAGACTATCCAAGCTAAGATTATCTCCTCCATTCCGGCTAGTAATCACCTGAACCAGGGTTGTTTGGCTTTTTTGTCCCATAATAGGGATGTTAAGGTTGAGACTCCATATATTGAGACGTGTTTGCTAATTACTTGCATAGTATTCCTCCGAATAGAGATATAGATTTTTCCATTGATTTAAAGGCTTATAGTTGTCCAAATTCCATCGCTCAGTATCACATGAATCTAGTAGAATTAAGAGAGATTAAGTCTCAAATTCAATAGCTTTTTGATAAGGGGTTTATTCGTCTAAGTTCTTCCCCATATGATGCTCAAGTTTTGTTTTTTAAGAGAAAATATGGTAGTGTAAGTATATATATTTATTACCATCAATTAACCAGTCACTATTAAAAACAATTACCCTATCCCTCTAAAAGGTGATATTTTTGACGAATCGCAAGGTACAACAAGTAACAACCCTAAAAATTGATAAGATAAGAAATGCTTAATCTTTCAAGAATGCCTATGATTAGAGCAGGGTTCACATGGATTGATGTGCGTATAACCAGACCTCGGAACCCTTGCTACAGCCAAGACAACTAACTTTGGGATTTATTTGAGCTTGGAAAGGTTTGATCCAACCATGTAGGACTCTCATATACAAAGATTTACATGGAAGAAGTCTTTACCTGAATGAAAAAGGGAAGGGAAAGAAATATGTCTGGATGGTTTATGATTAAAATGCTCTTTTTCCAGGCTAAGTATAGAATCTTAATAACCCTAAATATACAATTAATTATTTAATTAATAAGGTGGAGGGGTATTATGGGGAGAGAGGGCATAAATTGGGCTCTTGAAGTGAAGTCTTGCTCCACCCGGGTCTGAACCTAGGTGGAAACAACGAATTAAAATGATTTTTTTTGAAGCAATTGAATTAATGTAATAATTAATAATTATTATTCATTATATGATTTAATTAAAATAAAAATCAGGTTTTTATTAGGTAAACAAAGCCTTAATGACTAAATCCTAAAACTAGACTCTTAAGCCTCCTACAACTCCCACTCGATAACTTTTATCTCTCCACTCTTACGCTCAATCTCGCTTATTCTTTAGCACGTATTCTTTATGACAAAAAAAGAGTCAAGATCATAAAAACAAAGCAAGTTCTTCACACTTGAATAACTAACACTAAATCACAAGAAAACAAATGTTAATCGCACAGTAGGCTAAGGGAGGTTGTCATTCGAGTGAAGTTGACATTGAGGAGGCTTAGACTTGATCTGAGTTTTTAGGCAGCAACTGGATGGTTTAACCTCGAAAAGACATGGGTTCTCTTGTCTCTTTGTCCCTTTCCGAAGAGACCCCTTAAGGTTCAGAATATTCATTCTGAAAACTAGGATTGCTCCCCGTTGTATGTCCATGTCACTAGCATCCATAGAATCATAGAATTGTTATGTTTGCTGGTAAAAAAACTAGGGAAGAAATGTGTTTTCGTGATTGTTATGATTTTACATGTATCTTTGGAATTATGTGACTTATGTTGATGTTTTCGAAAATGTAACTACGTGTGTATGAGTGTGTTGATGTCGCTATTGTTCATGGTTTAGGACTTGAAATGGTATGATAGTTCTTTATAGTTTAGGCACACATGTTGATGTAAATGTGATGTTCATATGAGTTTAAATGTGCCTTATTTGACGGATAATGTCTTGGCTAAATGAATACATGAAGACGCACCTAAAACGTTCTAAATGCACTACGAAATTCCCTTAAGAACTAAGGTGTAACATGATGAAAGGATGCTGAAAAATTAAAAGAAAATTTCAAGATTCTAGTGATGAATTTGGGTGAGCAAAGAGGTTTCAAAATGTTGAAAAAAAGAACAAAAAATAGTGAGGTCATGGAGGATTTAACGCGTGACCTCACCATGTTAAAAACAATGAAAATAAATAAGTAAAAAGAAATGTGTTTGAAGGGGATTCAAACCATGGTAATGGCTGGAAAATGTAACTTAAAAGAAAAAAATAAGAAATGAGAGGAGTGGGATTCGAACCCACCACCTCTCAATAAGATTTAAGGAGGATAATAAAATTAAAAATAAAGGGGGAGGCTTGTGGGAATCGAACCCACAACCTCTTAGGTAGATTAAGGAGGAGAATAAAAGATAACTTAATGGGGAAGCGTGTGGGAATCAAACCCACGACCTCTTAGGCCGATTAAGGAGGTGAATAAAAGAAAATAAAGGGGGAGGCTTGTAGGAATAGAACCTATGACCTCTTAGGCATATTTTAGGGAGGAGAATAAAAGAAAAATAAAGGGCAAGGCGTGTGGAAATCGAGCCCACGACCTCTAAGTTATTTTGAGGAGTAGAATAAATTTAAAATAAAGAGAGGCTTTGGGGAGTTGATCCCACAACCTCATAGTCAACTCAAAATAGACAAGGAGAAATAGATTTTTAAAAAAAGGTCTTGTGGGGGTTTGATCCAAGAACCCCTCGTCCAAGAATGAGAATTTCAAAAGGATAGAACTAAAAAGGAAATGGTGATGTTGGACTCGATCTAGGGTCCAAATATCACCTGGACTAGAATTAAATTAAAAGAGAAGTGTAAAGTATTGTTCAAGGATTTTAAACCGGGTTCCTTTTCCCAACTTCTATATTCATACATAAGTCATACAAGAATTTAATATTCAAGAATAATGTTGCCTACTTAGATTGAAATCGAGATCTTTGCATATATACAAGATGCATAAAACTTGTACTATATATTCTTAGGAAGATATGAATAACTTTAACGAACGATGAATGAATCCTTATGGCTTGTATTTATAGACCCATAAGTCCAACATTTGTTTAAAAATAAGTGAACCTAAGATGTACGTACTAAAATGATCTAACCCTAGAAGGGTTAAGTGAGAGCGTAAAACACTCTAAATAGGAAAGTGCATTAACACATAATGAAATTAAAAATGAAATGATTAAATGAACAATGAAATGATGAAATGAATAGAGAAATGATGAAATGAACAATGAAATGATGAAACGCTAGAAGGGTTAAGTAAGAGGGTGAAACACACTAAATGGATAAATGCGTTGGCATATGATTGAATGAACATTCACATAAAATGGGGTGAGTTATTATGAATTGTAAATGTTCTAATGTTAATGAATGTGGTGACAACATGATATGAGGTTAATGTAAAATATGAGAGATAATTCAAATGAGCCTAAGAAAATGTTACCAAAACGTACTCAAGTGTGAGAGTGTAATGTTAATAAAGAGACCAGTCTCTATGAACACTATAATTAAAGTATTGAGATTAAAATACTTAATACTAATGATTATACGAGAAATCATCTATTGAGATGTGATTTCCTCATACTAGAATCCAGCTTCAATGACGTATGAGTTGAATGTAATGAAACTTTATACTAAGCACCGATATACTAGCTATGAGCGGTGATGCCTTCTTTTGGGAAGGGCAGAGGTTCACATAACTCTAATGAGATGAGACTCTCTGCCATTCCGGGTATGTGTCTTATTTTATCTCCTAGTCTTCAAACCTATACTTCCAATATAGGGATCTGGCGGTGTTCGATTCCCATGTACACTAGCATGTTTTGGATCACTTTGGCTGGTGACTCTACCTCTTTTCAGTGTGGGGTTTCAAGACACTAGATTTATTAATTCTCACATGACCTAGGTCGGTTAAAGTTAAAGTTCCCAATGAAAGAATGAGGTCACCCTCAAGTGATGCACATAATGAAACGAATGATACCAAAGGTTGTAGGATAGTGTAATCAAGAGGTGAGTTTGATTCAAGTAATGACATTAGGTCATTCTTGGTCGTTGGACAATGAACCCGACGAAATTCTTAAACTACATCATAGGTATAGTTGGTGTTTACACTGGCCCATGAATGAAATAAAATGAAGTACGTATGAATGAACAAAGAAGACTCTGTGTTTTCTAAAGTAGACTCCCTAGTTGAGGTCCCATAGGTTGAGCCCTTATTTTTAGGAAGTCGTAATGTCAAGTCCATGATTACAAGGTCTCATGGCATATGAATGAATGATATGAACAATGTTATGTGTTATAGGAATTATGATATGTGCTCTGTGTACACTGTTGTGTGTTGTGTGAAAAATGTTAAGTATGATGATGTATGTTATTCTCATGGCATAGCTTTCATAATCCAAATTTCTAAAGCTCATAAACTTTCCTGATCCAAATTTTGAAAGTTCACTCATTTTTAGAATCTCAATTTGGCAAGTTTACTAACTTCACCTGGTATAATCATGTTGCTATGAAAGATATATTCGTACTCAAGAATGTCCTTGGTGTGTGCTTGAATATAGCCATACATAGTACAAGTGTGTACTAACCCTATACAACTCTAAACTTTTAGGTGCAGACACAAGTGGACGCTAGAGCTACAGGATCAATGCTACAGTTATTCGGACATCAAGCATTCATACAGACTTGGTAGTCCTTCATGCTTTCGAAGATGATTTCCCATAAACATTTGAGGTTAGTTGTAGGATTGCGCTATTGGAGTATGTTACACTAGAGTTTCTTTTTCCTTTTTGTTCAGACATTGTATTGGTGCCATTTTGGCAAGTACATCTTTATCGTTATAATAAATTGTTTCTCTCATTTGATAATCTTAATGTTAGATGGTTGATGGTGAACTATTACACATGTAGTAGAATATTAAATAGGCATGTTAAGAAATAAAAAGTTTTATATTTTCTGCTAAAATTAACCTAGACGAAGTAAGAATGACGTAAGTAGGATTGTGTGCGACCTCTGAGAGGTCAACGAAGCCGGCCTCGTTTGGGGTCTAGACTTCGATCGAGTAAAGTTGGTATCAGAGCACTAGGTTAATTACAGAAATAATCAGTTCGCATCAACCACATTGAGTAGCTTCTATGTCATGGTAGTGAAGTGCACTACTATCCTGGAATAGAGAATGCACGATGCATAGGAAAATTTCCCTTCTTCTGATCTTACGGTGCCTTTGCTAATGTTTGACTTCTTGGTGTTACGAGCGTGTATAACATAAAATACTTGTTGTTTACAGAGAATGAACATTACGAGGGATATTGGTAAGGGAAGGGGAGGAGCAGCTGCCGGGGACAATCAAGTTCCACCCCAGGCTCCAGCTAAAGGAGTAGTCATGCCAGTTAACCCTGCTAGGTTGACTAATGCTTAGGTGAGGGCATCTCCGGCCTAAATGGCATTGTCCATCGCTACGAAAAAACAGTCAATGACTGTCGAGGTCTAATGGAAGAATGTTACGAGGGAGAAACCACTGGCTCGTAGCATGTCTGACAGGCTGAGGGACTTCACGAGGATGAATTCTCCTATTTACACAAGGTCCAAGACTTCAGAGGATCCCCAGAAATTCATGGATGAGGTACACAAGATTTTGATGGCCATGGGGACCAAACATACTTAGAAGGCTAAGATGGTTTCCTATAAGCTCAAGGATGTTGCATGGACTTGGTGCAAGATGTGGCCGGATAGCCGAGCTTTGGGTGGATTTTTGATCACGTGGGAACTGTTTAAGACAGCCTTCCTGGAGATATTTTTCCCCAGGTAATGGAGAGAGTCCAAGGTTGAGTATTTTATTAACCTTAAACAAGGATCGATAAAAGTCAAGGAGTATTCCGTGAAGTTTGTGAAATTATCCCGGTATGCCACTTCTCTTATGTCTAACAGTAGAGGCGAGATGAGTAAATTTTTTACAAGGACTGATGAGGACCTCGAGTAGGAGTATAGGGCAGCTATGATGCATGACAACATGGACCTTTCAAGGCTTAGGGTCCATGTCCAACAAGTGGAGGATAGCATGAATAGGAAGCACACTAGGGAAGGAACAGGTCAAGACAAGCTGAGGAGAATTTTAAAGGAAGAGTAGTACTTGAATAAGGGATAAGCGCAAGTTTAAAATGGGAATCTCCCACTAAGGGGATTCAAATTTATCCAAGGATCGCTATGATAGGGATTCGGGGTCCAGAGTAAAAAGAAATAATGAAGTAGATACACCTCAGGAGAGAACACCCTATAGGAAGTGTGGCAAACTACATGGAGGAGAGTTTATGATGGGCACTAATTCTTGTTAAAGTTGTGGCAAATCGAGTCACATGGTGAAAGATTGTACGAATAGGAGAAGTGAAGAACAAGGGAAGGAGAGAGTTCACTCAAATGGCCCAAGTGAAGAGGATCCACAGAGGCAACGATTCTTCACACTCAAGTATGGGGGTGCAGGGGAAGGCAACTCTTGTGAAGTCTCGGGTGAGTAGCCTTAATTATTCCTTCAAGTATTTGATTGTGTATGGTGTGTATGTACTAATATGAGGTTAGTATATTTGAGACATCATGTTGGTTGCTTATTTGTATGATATATATGTTTACTTTAGTTGTAAACTTTGATGAGACTAGTTTAAGAAAGAGTTCCTTAGTCTATTAATGTGAAACTACTAGGAGGTTTTAAGGATGTGCACCATCATGTTAATATGTAAATCAGATATTCACCAATGGGAAGTATTATATTACCTATGCATGTGTACGTTCTATAGATGACTTACTTATTGTTACTGAAGAGTAGTGTCATTCAGGGACGAATGATCCTAAAGGGGGGGATAATGTAACAATCCTAAAAATGGATAAGATAAGAAATGCTTAATGTGTCAAGAATGCCTATGATTAGTCAAAGATTCACACAGATTGATGCGCGTAAACCAGACCTCGGAACCCTGCTACAGCCAAGACAACTTACTTTGGGAGTTAGTTGAGCTTTGAAGGTTGGGTCCAACCATATAGGGCTCTCGAATATGATGATTTACTTGAAGGAGTCTTTATCGGACACAGAAATGGAAATATTAGGTTTTGAGGGTCTAAGGTAAAATGAACATTTTCTAGGAAAATGGCAGTATCTTAATAACTCTAAATATACAATTAATTATTTAATTAATAAGGTGGAGAGGTCTTTTGGGGAGAGAGGGCCAAAATTGGGCTCTTGAAGTAAAGTCTTGCTCCACCTGCATTCGAACCTGGGTGGAAGCAATGAATTAAAGTGATCTTTTATTTAAAATATTGAATTAATGTAATTAATTAATAATTATTATTCATTATCTGATTGAAAATAAAATAAAAATTAGATTTAATTTAATAAACAAAACCTTATTGACTAAGTCCTAAAACTTGACTCCTAAGCCTCCTACAACTCTCACTCTATCACACTTATCCCTCCACAATGACACTCAATCTCTCTTCTTCTTTATCACGTATTATCTATGACAAAATAATATTCAAGAGAATAAGAACAAAGAATGTTCTTTACACATGAAGAACTAACATGAAATCACAAGAAAAGAAAGTGTTAATCGCACACTAGGTTAAGAAAGGTTGTCATTCAAGTGGAGTTGACATTGAGGAGGATTAGACGTGACCTTGGGTGGAGTTTTTGGGCATCAAGTCGAGTTTTTAACGTCAAAAAGGCATGGGTTCTCTAATATCTTTGTCCCTTTCCCAAGAGACCCCTAAAAGTTTAGAATATTTATTCTGAAAACTAGGATTGTTCCCCGTTGCATCTCCCTGTCACTAGCTCCAATTGAATCATAGGTTGGTTATGTTTGCTGGTAGAAAACTATGGATGAAACGTGTTTTAGTAATGATTATGTGTTTATCTGTATGTTTGGAATTATGTGACTTATGTTTATATTTTCGAAAATGTAACTACGTGTGTATGTGTGTTTTGTTGTGGCTATTGTTCATGGTTTAGGACTTTAAATGACATGAAAATTCTTTATATTTCATGTACACTGTGATGTAAATGTGATGTTTATATTAGTTGAAATGTGTCTGAATTGAGGGATAATGTCTTGGCTAAACGAAAACATCAAGAGGCACCTAAAACCTTCTAAATACACTACGAAATTTCCCTAAGAACTGAGGTGTAACTTGATGAAAGGATGCTGAAAAATTAACAGAAAATTTCCAGCTTCTAGTGATGAATTTCGGTCAGCAAAGAGGGTTCAAAATGTTGAAAAAATAAACTAAAACCAATGGGGTCATGGAGGATTAAACCGGTGATCTCACCATGTAAAAGACAATGAAAATAAAGAAGTAAAAAGAATTGTGGTGAAGGGATTCGAACAATAGTATTATCTGGAAAATGTAACTTAAAAGAAAAAAGTAAGAAATGAGAGGAGTGGGATTCTAACCCACCACCTCTCACTCAAATTTAATGAGGAGAATAAAAGAAAATATAAAGGAGGAGGCGTGTGGGAATCGAACCCACGACCTCTTAGGCAGATTAAGGAGGAGAATAAAAGATAACTAAAGGGGGAGGCGTGTGGGAATCGAACCCACGACCTCTTAGGAAAATTAAGGAGGTGACTAAAAGAAAATAAAGTGGGAGGCTTGTGGGAATCGAACCCACCACCTCTTAGGCAGATTTTAAGGAGGAGAATAAAAAAATTAAGGGGAAGACGTGTGGAAATCGAACCCACCACCTCTTAGATATATTTAAGTAGGAGAATAAAAGAAAAATAAAGTGAGGCTGTGGGGGGTTTATCTCACAACCTCATAGTAAAGTCGAAATAGACAAGGTGAAATACATTTTTTTTAAAAAAGTTGTGGGGGTTTGATCCCAGAACCCCTCGGCGAAAGAGAATTTCCAAAGGGTAGAATTAAAAAGGAAATGGTGATGTTGGGGCTTGATCTAGGGTCCTAAGTAAAGTGTTGTCTAAGGAATTTTAAAAAGGGTTCCCTCACCCAAATTCTGTAGTGATAGATAAGTCATACATGAATTAAATATTCAAGAATAATGTTGCCTAGTCGATCGAAATTGATATCTTGGCATACATACAAGATGTATAAGTCTTTCACTACATAATCTTAAGAAAATATGAATCACTTAACCAAATGATGAATGAAGCCTCATGTATTGTATGTATAGATCCATAGTCTAGCATATGTATAAAAATAAGTGAACCTAAGATGCATGTACTAAAATGATCTAACCCTAGAAGGGTTAAGTAAGAGCGTAAAACACACTAAATGGGAAAATGTATTAGCACATAATGAAATGAACAGTGAAATGATTAAATGAATAATGAAATATTGAAATGAACAAGGAAATGATTAAATGAACAATGAAATTATGAAACCCTAGAAGGTTTAAGCAAGAGTGTGAAACACGATAAATGGCCAAGTGCGTTGGCATATGAATAAATGAACATTGACGTAAAATGGGGTGAGTTAGTATGAATTGAAAATGTTCTAATGTTAATGAATGTGGTAAAAACATGATATGAGGTTAATGTAAAATATGGGAGCAATCTGAAATGAGACCAAGTAAATGATACCAAAACGTATTCAACTATTATGAACACTCTAATTAAAGTATTGATATTAACACACTTAATACTAATGATGAGATGAGAAATCCTCTATTGAGAAATGATGTACTCATACTAGAAGCCAACTTCAATGACGTATGAGTTGAATGTAATGGAACTTTATGCAAAGCACCGATAGACTAGCTATGTTGGTGATGCCTTCTTTCGTGAAGGACGGAGTTTTACGTAACTCTCATGAGATAAGATTGTCCGGCTTGTCGTGTATGGGTGTTCTTATATTTCCTAGTCTTTTAACCTATAATATCAAAAGGGGGATCTGGCGGGGTTCGATTTCCATGTACGCTAGAATGTTTTGGGTCACTTTGACCGGTGATTGCACCTATTTTCGGCGTGGGATTTCATGACACTGGATTTCATGATTCTCACATGATCTATGTGTGTTAAAGTTTATGTTCCAAATGAATGAATGAGGCCAACCTCAAATTATGCACATAATGAAATAAATGATACCAAAGCTCTTAGGATAGTATAATCAAGAGGTGAGTTAGATTCAAGTAATGACATACGTCATTCTTTCTCATTGCACAATGAACCCCATGAAAGTCTTAAACTAAATCCTAGGTATAGCTGGTGTTTAATCTGGTCCATGAATGAAATGAAATGAAGTACGTATGAATGAACAAAATAGACTCTGTATTTTCTATAGCATACTCCCTAGTTGAGGTCCCATATGTTGAGACCTTATTTTTGGGAAGTCTTTATGTCAATTCCATGATTCCAAGGTCTCATGGCATACGAATGAATGATATGATTAACGTTATGTGTTATAGGAATTATGACATGGTTTATATGTACGTTGTGCGCAAAATGTTAAATATGATGATGCATGTTACTCTCATGCCATAACTTTCCTAATCAAAATTTGGAAAGTTCACACACATTCCTAATCTAAATTTGTCAAGTCCACTTACTTGACCTTCTATGATCATATTGCTAGGAAAGAGCTATTCTTACTTGTGCATATCCTTGGTGTGTGCTTGCATATGCCAATACTTAGTACACGTGTGTACTAACCCTATACAACTCTAAACTTTTAGGTGAAGGCACAGGTGGACGCTAGAGCTACAGGATCAACGCTGCAGTTATTCGGACATCAAGAATTCATACGGACTTTTAGACTCTCATTCTTTCGAGGATGCTTGCCCATTTACATTCTAAATTAGTTGTAAGATTGAGATATTGAAGTATATTCCACTAGAGTTTCTTTCCCGTTTTTGTTCAGACATTGTATTGGTGGTATGTTGACAATTACATCTTTATCGTTATAATAAACTATTTCTTTAATTTGATGATCTAATATTAGATTGTTGATAGTGAACAATTACATATATAGTAGAATGTTTAGTAGGCATGTTAAGAAACAAAAAGTTTCAATTTTTTCCGCTAAAATTAACATAGATGAAGTAAGAATGATGTAAGTAGGCTTGTCTGCGACCTCTGAGAGTTCAACGACGCTGGTCTCTTTTGGGGTCTAGACTCCAGTCGTTACACAACATTTCCCTAAGATTTATCTAAAATGCAGTTACCATAATTTGAAAATTAGGCCTGAGGATGTTCCTAAGATGACATTTAGAAGTCTCTAGGGCACTAGGATTTTTCGGTTATTCATATGGTTTAACAAATGGGCCTACAACTTATATGAGTTTAATGAATATGGTGATTAAACAATTTGTTGATTCATCTGTCATGGAATTTATTGATGATATTTTGGTCTATTTTGAAAGTGAGAAAGAGAATGTTGACCATCATCTTATTGTTATATGTGTTCTTGTGAAAAAAAGTTGTATGCTTAATTTTCAAAGTGTGAATTTTTGTTCATTTCAGGTGCATTCTCAAAATAAAGGGTAATGGTAGATCCTTAAATTATCGAGGCGTTTAAGAATTAGGTTTGTCTTAGATCTGTTACTAAGTTAGGAGTTTTGTCGAGCTTGCTAGCTACTATCATCGATTTGTGGAGAATTCTATGGCCATTCACTTGACTAATTTAAGAAAAAAAGGAGATACCCTTTGCATGGAATGAAAAATGTGAGGATAAATTTCAAAATCTCAATTCTTTTTTTACCAACGCTCCTTTTCTAACAATACTGGTAAATGGTACAGATTTCATCATGTATTGTGATGCTTCATATTCTGGTTTTGGTGTTGTGTTGATGTAGGATAAGAATAGTATAGCTTATGTTTCACGTCAATTGAAGGTGAATAACAAGAATTATCCAACACATGATTTGAAGTTTGCAACGGTAGTGTTTTCTGTTAAGATTTGTCAGCATCAACTCTATGGTGACAGGTGTGAAGTATTTACTGATCATCGTAGTTTACAACATGTGTTCACTCAAAAGGATATCAAATATAGTAGCTGTGGTAAAGATCATAAGAACATCATGACTTTCAAACTAACAAATAAAATTGTATTTATTACGTAATATATGTTGAGAGTGCAAGGAAAAATAAATGCATCACTCTATATAATGGTACACCAAATAAATTCTCAAATATGCACAAATATTGTTAAGTCTCAAAGGAACGAAAAAAAAAGATAAATCAGAAGAAATCAAATTAAATATAAAATCAGCAAAAGGATAAAAGCAATATTTGTAAATGTATCTTTTTTTATCGGGTCAATTATGAACCTACATGTATTTCTGAAAACATTGATGTCTTTGATTTTCTATTTTTTTTCAATTGTACTAGATGGAAAGTGCCAATGTGAGCACAGGTCAAAAATTTCTCATTGCAGAGCATTTGGTCCCACATGTTCAATTCGACATAAAAAGTAACATATTGAATTAAAGTTATTGCAACGAAGAATTTTCACACAATTGGACATTATTTGACTATTTCTTTACAAATATCTACAAAATACAGACTATGCTTCCACGAATGCACTACAACAATAGTTCCATCTCAATACCTTGCCTCTTATTATAGCAAGCGAGTACAAGATCGAACTAAGGTAGGAAGAAATTTTGTATTACATGTAACATAACTTGTCCAACTCAGAAATTGCATAGGCTAATTTCATTCTTGGCATGAAAACTTTACGTTACTCCAACATACAAATGGAGTTAAAGTTACTTGTTTATCACATTTTAAGTGACTCATTTTTTAAATAAAATAAATGATACGACATCAAGAAATATAAATGATTTATATAGAGGTCATTTTTTCCCTCCAAAATCCCTTGTAAAACTATTGTATATGAACACATAACTTGCATAAATAAAGAGATGAGTATAACGGGAAAACATATCGATCTTGTCCGCCCAAGTAGCACCCTCAGCTAATGCCACGACCCCAAACCGGGCCGCGACTGGCACCCACACTTACCCTCCTATGTGAGCGAACTAACCAATCTAAACCTTAACATTTCAATGTAATATCAACATAAAGTAATGCGGAAGACATAACCTCATTAATAAAAACCAATTCAATAACTATTATTTCCCCAAAATCTGGAAGTCATCATCACAAGAACATCTACTTCAAGTTACTAAATCTAAGAGTTTCTAAGAAGCTAAAAATACATAAAAGCTAGTCCATGCCGGAACTTCAAGGCATCAAGACATGAAGAGGAAGATCCAGTCCAAGCTAGAAGCATTAGCTCACCCTGATATACGGAGTAATGAAGACTGGCTAGAGTTACTGTTGAGTCGAAGATGACGGCACGTTTGCTGCACTCCACAAATAAACAAGAGGAAAACATAAAAGTAGGGGTCAGTACAAAACACGGGTACTGAGTAGATATCATCGGCCACCTCAAAATAGAAATCAATATATACCAAGTAATATCATAAAATTAACTATGATACTCAACATGTAGCAACAGCTAGTACTATATCATTAACAATTACCATCAAGTTCACACATGAGGACTCAAGCCTCAATACCATACTCATTTAGGAATTATGTTCATTAGATTGAGTATATTACCATCTTTCAAGATTCATTGTCTTTATTTCTCTTGTGTCGGTACATGACACTCCGCTTCCTCATATTCATTAATCCTCTTGTGTCGGTGCGTGACACTCTGATCCCCAAAATCTACGTGTCGGTTCGTGACACCCAATCCCCTAAATCTACGTGTCGATTCGTGACACCCGATCCCCTAAGTCTACGTGTCGGTTCGTGACACCCGATCCCCTAAATCTACGTGTCGGTTCGTGACACCCGATCTACTAAATCTACGTGTCGATTCGTGACACCCGATCCCTTAAGTCTAAGTGTCGGTTCTTGACACCCGATCCCCTAAATCTACGTGTCGGTTCGTGACACCCGATCCCCTAATCTCCTTCTATCAATTCATCAAGCCTTCTTTCTTTCCAACTCATCATCAATCTCATTATTTTAGTTCATCACGCCTTCTTTTATACCAAGGCCTCATCATTAAAAAAGAGATTAGGGTTTTGTAAGATTTGGGATTCAATAACTTCATCATGTTTATATAATCACAATTACATAATACATTCATGTAAGCATACAATTAAGCACATAGCAGGGTTTACAATATTATCAATACATATCATTCGCTATCAAGAGTTTACTACGAATATCGTAAGAGAAACCATAACCTACCTCCACCGAAGACTAGTGATCAAGCAAGCAAATTCCCAAAGCTTTGTTCTTCTTCTCTCCTTGTTCGTTCATTTTCTCCCTCTCTTGTGCTTTCAAATTTTCTTATTTCAACCCTCTTTCTTTTACCCTAATTAGTATATAATTAAAAATAAAAGATGGCAATAATAACCCCCTAATTAACTTAAGGTTACCTCTTTTAACCCCCAAGTAATTGGACTTATTAACCTTAACCCTCTAACTTATTAATTTAAGTAGGAATAGTCCAAAATGTCCCTTAAAACTTGTAAAGAAATCCGACCCAGACTGGGATTACGCAACCTGTGATGGCTCGTCGTGCCTACGACGGTCCGTCCTGCAGGTCGTCGCAAGGTTCAGAGACTGGATTTCCCCTGAAGACTCTGTGACGGTCCGTCACACATGTAACGGTCCGTCCTGCCATTTCGATACGAACTTGAGAGAGTAGATTTTCAGTACCCAATTTCAGATTTTCTAAGTGTTTTGAAACGAGACCCTGCGACGGTCTGTCGTGCCCATGACGGTCCGTCGTGGGGTCCGTCACCTCAGCCTGTTTTTCAGAAATAAAACTGCTATTCAAAACGACTAAACAGGTGGTTACAATAGATACCAATTTACCCATCGTTCGTCCCCGAACGATCACAAGAAGGAAAACAAGGGCGAAAAGGAGTACCTGAATTTGTAAACAGATGTGAGTATCTTTCTCGCATATCTGCCTCCTTCTCCCAAGTGGCTTCTTCAACGGGTCGATTCTTCAGTTGAACTTTGATGGATGCAATCTCCCTTGATCTCAACTTGCAAATTTCTCTATCTAGAATGGCAACAGGTTCCTCCTCATAAGACAAGTGCTCATCAAGCAAAACTGAATCCCAACGGATAATGTAGTTTCCATCCCCATGGTATTTTTTCAACATCGACACATGGAATACCGGATGCACTTCGGATAGCCCTGGAGGCAAGGCTAACTCATAAGCCACCTCCCCTACTCGCTTAAGTACTACAAATGGACCAATATACCTTGGGCTAAGTTTACCTCGCTTACCAAACCGCATCACCCCTTTCATTGGCGAAACCTTCAACAAGTCTTGTTCACCCTCCATAAACTCCAAGTCTCTAACCTTCCGATCTGCATACTCCTTCTGTCTACTCTGCGCCACTAGAAGCTTTTCTTGAATCGATTTCACTTTATCTAACGATTCCCTCAGAAGGTCAGTACCCCAAGGTCTAACTTCAAACACATCAAACCACCCAATGGGAGACCTACATCTTCTCACATATAGTGCCTCAAATGGGGCCATATCAATGCTTGAGTGATAGCTATTGTTGTAGGAGAACTCTACTAAGGGTAAGAAGCTATCCCACTGACCACCAAATTCTATCACACATGGACGAAGCATATCCTCCAACACATGAATCGTTCGCTCAGACTGACCATCGGTCTGGGGATGGAACGCAGTACTAAGGTCCAACCTAGTACTCAATTCCGCATGCAATGTTTTCCAAAACATAGAAGTAAACTGCGTACCTCTATCTGATATAATGGAGAGTGGAACCCCATGCAATTGCACCACTTCCGAGATGTAAAGTTTGGCTAACTTCTCTGCATTGTAAGTCACCTTGACCGGAATGAATGAGCAGACTTAGTTAACCTATCAACAATTACCCAAATAGAATCAAAATTTCCCAATGTCTTTGGAAGACCAACCACGAAATCCATTGCGATCCTTTCCCACTTCCATTCGGGAATGGGCATTCTCTGAAGTGTTCCTCCGGGCCTTTGCTGTTCATACTTTACTTGTTGACAGTTTGGACATTTGGCAATAAAATCCACAATATCACGCTTCATTCTACTCCACCAAAAGTTTTGCTTTAGGTCACGGTACATCTTGGTTGCACCCGGATGTATCGAATACCTTGAACTATGAGCCTCTGTCAGAATAGTGTTGATCAAATTTTCGACGCGGGGTACACATACCCTTTCCTTAATCCTCAAAACACCTTTCTCATCGATTGTCGCTTCTTTAGCCTCTCCTTGCAACACTTTATCTCGGATCCGGATCAATTTTTCATCATTAAACTGCTTTCCCTTAATCTTGTCAAGGAAGGAACATCTTGCCTCCACACAAGCTAAAAATCCTCCCTTCTCATTTACTTCTAATCTCATAAGGTCGTTAGCCAGAATCTGAACTTCTCTAGCCAATAGGCGTCTAGAAGCTTGCAAGTGAGCTAGACTTCCCATGCTTCCCGTCTTTCTACTTAAGGCATCCGCTACAACATTCGCCTTCCCCGGATGATACAAAATAGTGATGTCGTAGTCCTTCAGTAGTTCCATCCATCTCCTCTGTCTCAAGTTCAAATCTTTCTGAGTAAAGACATACTGTAGGCTACGATGATCCGTATAGACCTCACACTTAACCCCATATAAATAGTGTCTCCATTGCTTTAATGCAAACACTACCGCGGCCAATTCGAAATCATGACTTGGATAGTTACGTTCATGCACTTTTAATTGTCTTGAAGCATAAGCAATAACATTCTTCTCTTGCATTAGTACTGCACCCAAACCCGAATAGGATGCATCACAATAGACAATGAAATTCTTGCCTTCCACTGGCAAGGTGAGAATAGGTACAGTAGTCAACAGAGTCTTGAGCTTCTGAAAGCTTTCCTCACACTCATCCGACCATACAAATGGAACATTTTGCTTAGTCAAGTTCGTCAGTTGGGAGGCAATAGAAGAGAATCCCTTGACAAATCAGCGGTAGTAGCTAGCTAACCCAACAAAACTCCTTATTTCTGACACATTCGTAGGTCTTACCCAATTCTTCACTGTCTCAATCTTATAAGGATCCACCATCACTCCATCCTTAGAAACAACGTGCCCCAAGAAGGACACTGCATCTAGCCAAAACTCACACTTAGAGAACTTGGCATAAAGTTTTTTCTTCCTCAACATTTCCAATACCATTCTCAAATGCTCCTCATGTTCCTCCTTACTTTTAGAGTATATCAGTATGTCATCTATAAATACGATCACAAAGAGATCCAAATATGGCTTAAAATCCCGTTCATCAAACTCATGAATGCAGCAGGGGCTTTCGTAAGACCAAAAGACATCACTATAAATTCATAATGTCCATACCTGGTTCTAAAAGCAGTCTTTGGCACATCCGTTGCCCGTATTTTCAATTGATGATAACCGGATCTCAAGTCAATCTTAGAGAAGACACAAGCACCTTGTAACTGATCAAACAAGTCATCAATGCGAGGAAGAGGGTACTTGTTCTTAATAGTTACTTTGTTCAACTGCCGGTAGTCTATGCACATCCGAAAACTCCCATCCTTCTTCTTTACGAACAAAACCGGAGCACCCCAAGGAGATGCACTTGGTCTAATGAAGCCTTTGCTCAACAGCTCTTGAAGTTGGTCTTTCAACTCTCTTAACTCCGCGGGAGCCATTCTATAAGGGGGTATAGAAATTGGGCGAGTACCCGGTTCAAGATCAATACAGAAGTCAATATCCCTATCTGGTGGCATACCAGGAAGATCTGCAGGGAACACATCCAGAAACTCACAGACCACCGAAACCGACTCAATCGAAGGTACTTGGGTAGTGTCATCCTTGAGATGTGTCAAGAAAGCTAAATACCCTTTACTAACCATTTTCTTAGCACGAAGAAAGGAGATGATACGCACCGGATTGGAAGTGTAGTAACCCTCCCACACTAACGGATCTGTCCCAGGCTTGGCTAACGTCACCATTTTAGCATTACAATCCAAGATCGCAAATTGCAGAGAAAGCCAAGTCATACCCAGAATTACATCAAAACCAACAATTTCTAAGATAACCAAATCTACATAAGTGTTGCTCCCCACAAAGTTCACCAAACAAGAGCTATATACCTTTTCAACTACCACAGACTCACCCACCAAAGTAGAAACACGAATAGGCGTATCAAGTAATTCCCAATGTAAATTTAGACCATTAGCAAATGAGGAAGATACATAAGAAAATGTGGATCCAGGATCAAATAATACAGAAGCCATGAAATTGCAAACCAGAAGATTACCTGTGATGACAACATCAGATGTCTCCGCCTCCGATCTCCTAGGGAAAGCATAACAATGGGCCCTTTCGTTTGTTTGTTTGTTGCCCCTACCATGTTGTGATGTAGTAACTCAAGTTTGCCCATCACCCCGGCCGATTTGGTGACCACCATTACCTCGACCACCACGTCCTCCAGAATAACGGCCTCTACCATGACCACCTCTACCTCTAGCTATTGGGGGTCTATAACTCTGTTTGGGACAATTCCTCCTAATATGTCCAGTCTCCCCACATCCATAATACTCTCTAGAGTCAAGCATAAGCCTCTCAGAGATGTGTTGACCGGTCTGAGGTGGACCCCTAACTACAGTCTGTAGTGAAGATTGAATGGGTCGAACTGAGTAACCTCCGGAACCCTGTCCTCTAGAGTAAGAACCATTAAACTCACCTCCCTTTCGAAACCTATTTGATGTCGATGCCATGGTGAATTCATCTGGCTTCACTCCTTCCACCTCTACCACGAAATCTACCACTTCTTGGAAGGATTTTGCCGTAGCCGCTACCTGTAAGGCTGAAATCCGTAACTCTGAGCTCAACCCCTTCACAAAACGACGAATCCTCTCTTGTGGACTGAAACAAAGTTGGGTGGCATATCTGGATAGTGCACGAAACTTAGCCTCATATACATTGACCGACATCCTACCTTGCTCTAGGCTCAAGAACTCATCCCTTTTCCTATCCCTCAAAGTCCGGGGTATATACTTCTCAATAAACAAGCTAGAGAATGAGGCCCAAGTCATAGGTGGTGCCTCCGTTGGTTGACTCTCAACATGTGACCGCCACCACATTTTGGCGTTCCCTTAAAACTGATAACTCACGAACTCAACACCAAACCGTTCTACTATACCCATCTTGTGTAGTAGCTCATGACAGTCAACCAAAAAATCGTAAGCATCCTCAGATTCAACACCCTTGAAGACTGGAGGTTTCAATTTCAAGAACTTACGTAAAAGTTCATGCTGATCATTTGTCATTATAGGCCCAGTAGTAAGACGTGGAAATGTGCCTATGTCCAATGAGGCATCCATACAAGGAGCCATAGTGGTTGCATGTTGTACCTCTGAAACCGGAGGTGTTGGTGCAGAAAACACTGGAGGTGCCTCACCCTGATCAGACAACCCACTAAGATAAGCGAGAACCTGATTGATCATCTCTGGGGTAGGTTGGGGTGGCAATTCCTCATTTTTCACTTGTTCATTCTCCCCTTCCTCACCCTCTCTTACTACTTCCTCAGTCGGTTGAGGAGTCACCGCCCTAGCATCAGATGGGCTAGGTGCTTGTCCTCTTCCTCTAGAGGACGTCCTCCCACGACCTCTACCACGGCCTCTTGCCGTTGCTCTTCTTCGAGGCACAGCCCCAGTGGCTGGCTCAGTTATATCCTGCCTTGCTGGTGTTGGTGTTGGCGTAGTCGTTGCTCTAGTTCTAACCATCTGCGAAATAGAGTGAAGATGGTCAGATACCAATTTGTATCACCTAGATACCAATTGGACCCAAGTAATAGCACGAAAGAAAGAAAGAAAGAATGGAATTTTCCTAAAGTCTTATAGCCTCTTAAACAAAAGTAAAGGCGTCCCCCTACCGTTCCTTAAGACTCTACTAGACTCGTTCTTGTGTGATGAGACCAACGAACCTAATGCTCTGATACCAAGTTTGTCACGACCCCAAACCGGGCCGCGACTGGCACCCACACTTACCCTCATATGTGAGCGAACCAACCAATCTAAACCTTAACATTTCAATGTAATATCAACATAAAGTAATGCGGAAGACTTAAACTCATTAATAAAAACCAATTCAATAACTATTATTTCCCCAAAATCTGGAAGTCATCATCACAAGAACATCTACTTCAAGTTTCTAAATCTAAGAGTTTCTAAGAAGATAAAAATACATAAAAGCTAGTCTGTCCTGCCATTTCATTACGAAGTTCAGAGAGTAGATTTTCAGTACCCAATTTCAGATTTTCTAAGTATTTTGAAACGAGACCCTGCGACGGTCCGTTGTGCCCATGACGGTCCGTCGTGGGGTCCGTCGCCTCAGCCTGTTTTTCCAGAAATAAAATCTGCTGTTCAAAACGACTAAAAAGGTCGTTACAGCTAAAGTAACTGATTCCTCCAAGGAACATTTACCGGAGCAATTTCTTTATTTTTCAACTTCCAAACTTTTTGGTCAAAAATCTCAACTGAAACTTCTTCCTATGTCCATGAGTTCTGTAGGGTTTGTATTAGTAGTCTCCTCCTAACCTGTAGATTTAAGCATTCAAAATCAAGTGCACATAGAAAAGTATAAGATATAAAAATGAAAGAAATTTGTAATAATTGAAGTACAAAGTGCAACACAGGTTTATTCGCGCAAATAAACATTGGTCGATTGATAATGCTAACACATTTCTAGATAAAGTATAATAGCACCCACTAGTAATAGGGTCCACGATAGCAATTAATAAAGAGATTTTTACCGTCAAACCAACTTTCTCAACAAGTACACCAGCAGCACGTGGTTTATGTGCACCCCCTTCATTTTTCAAACCTTATATATGTCGATTTTGCTCCAATTGTAAAATCCATGAAACATCAAATGTCACACTATGCTTTCCTGATGCATTTGCAATTTTATTTCACCTAGATATACTGATCTTAAACAACTTATAGCAAAAACAACAATTATGGACACGTGGAAAAAAACAAAAAAAACATGGCATCATGTCTCTAATATGCATATTTTCTCTAACTTCTTTGACAAAGGTGTGGAATCCATTCTATATTTTTGGTAAACTTTTTTGTATTCAATTTCTACAAGTAATTGTTAAAAAGGAATAGTAAATAGAGTTTAAAATAGATGATTTGGTGGTTGGCAAATTGGTAATATTTGAGACCTTTTTTGACTTTGCTATATTTAACTATGCCATTAGTGACATAGGCATGGTTCTATCCCTCTATAAATAGAGCAAGATAGAGAGAAATACCACCTGAGAGCAAAGTGGGGTATTCCTTAGACTATACAAGAAAAATAACCTGTGAAGAAAAATAAAGTGTGAGTGATATTTTAGTAAGGTGGAAAACAGAAGAGTGTTGTTCCGTTTGAGTGTGTAGTAGTCACTTTGCATATTGTATATGTGGCTACACACTATAAAAATTTCTTAATATAGTGATATTATTTGGTTCTCTTGCCTCGTGATTTTTCCCTTATTTAGAAGCATTTCCACGTGAAATTTTTGGTGTCATTATTTTTCCATTTTATTTCATTACTTTTACCATACATATCTTTGTTTTTATGTACATTTTCCCAAAAAAGTGGTATCAGAGCCAAGGTATTATCTGAGTATATTCTGTGGCTGCAGCATAGTCTGACCTTCAACATCAGAAAAAGATTTACTTTAATTTGCGATAACTATATTTTTGGGGGGAAATGATGAAAGCCAACACAAGTAGAATAATATATTTGAATGGTGTTAATTATGCCATTTGGAAGGAAAAAATGTAAGAATTTCTTTGTGTCAAGAATTTTTACAAATCAGTATTTACCACTGTAAAACCTGATAATAAAATAGATTAATAGTGGAATATATTGCACAAAAAAGTTTGTGGAATCATTAGAAAATATATCGACGATAATTTGTTGAACCATACTTCTAGAGAAACACATGCTCGAACCTATGGGAGTATTTTGAAAGCTTATATGCTCGGAAGACTGTTAATAACAAATGTATTTAATAAAGCAGATGTTGAGTGTAAAGTATCATGATGGTTCTCCGATGACAGACAATCTGAATAATTTTCAGGGGATCATGAGCCAACTATTTTCTATGGGAATTAAATTTGATGAAGAAATTCAGAACTTGCTTTTACTTGGTTCCCTACAAGACTCATGGAAACATTTAGAACTTCATTATCGAATTCATCTCCGGATGATTTTATCTCTATGGATTCCGACAAGAGTAGTGTCTTGAATGAAGATATGAGAAGAAAAACTTAAGGTTCTTTTTTATCAGATATCCTGATAACTGGACCTAGGGGGAGGAAAAAACTTGTGGTTTTCATCATAGAGAAAAAAATTGGAGAAAATCTAGAGGCAGACTTAAGGATATTGAGTGCTATCATTGTTGCATGAAAAGGCAGATAAAGAAGTTTTGTAGGAAGCTAAAGAGGGAGAACAAAAACATAGAGGAACCTATAGAAGATGGGAATGAAAATTGCCTAGCCACCAAAACCACCGAAAATCTTGTTACTGTTCTTGATTTTGATATCATAAACATTGGTTGTGATGAGTTAAGATAGGTTGTGGACACTGGTTACGCATATCATGTGACATCAAGGAAGGATGTTTTCTCTTCCTATACTCCTGGTGATTATGGAACCTTGAGTATTGTAATGAGACTATTTCTAAGGTGGTTGGTATTGGTACAATTTTTTTGGAATCTAGTGTTGGAACTAAAATTGTTTTGAACAATGTTAAATATGCTCCTGATCTTCATGTGCACCTGATTTCTGTTGGTGTTTTTGATGATAAAGGATAGGTAGTACCAACAATGATGGAAAATGGTAACTCATTATGGGTTACTTGGTTATGGATCGTGGTGACAAACTTCATGGTCTATATTTTATTGTGGGATCTACTTGTGTTGATATTGTGAATGCAGTTTAGAGCAATAACTCTTCAACGTTATGGTATAAGAGGTTAAGCCACATTAGTGAGAAAGGACTTGATGTTTTAGCCAACAAAAAATTATTGTCAAATTTGAAAAGTGATTCATTATAAACGTGCGAGCACTGCTTGGATGGTAAACACAATAGAGTGTTCTTTAACTGCTACCCCCATTCGACAAAGACAGAGTTGGTTGAGTTTGTGCACTTTGATTTATGTGGTCAAATGAAAACAAAGACATTGAGTGATGCACTCTACTTTATCACTTTCATTGATGATTGCTCAAAAAAACTTTGGGTATATGTATTGAAGACTAAATAACAAGTGTTAGGCATCTTGAAACAATTTTATGCTTCAGTAAAGAGAAACAAAAAAGAAATTGAAATGTATTATACTGATAATGGTGGTGAATATTGTGGACCATTTGACAAATACTGCAAGCATCAAGGTATTAGACACCACAAGACTCCTCCCAAGACTCCTTGACTTAATTGTTTGTCAGAGAGGATGAACATGACCTTGCTATAAAGAGTTAGATGTTTGCTTTCTTAAGCAAAGTTGTGGAACTCATATTGGTGTGAGGCATTATCGAACGATGAACATGTTATTAATGTCTTGTTGTTGCTTTGCAAAGTGATGTACCAAATAGTGTTTTGTATGGAAAGGATGTTTCGTATGACTATTTGAGAGTATTTTGTTGCAAAGCTTTTGTACATGTGCCATAATATGAGAGGTCTAAATGAGACGCCAAGACAAGGCAGTGCATCTTCATTAGATATGACCTTAATGAATTCAGTTACAGAATATATGATCCAATTGAAAAGAATATTTTTAGAGGCTGCGGTATTATTTTCATGGAGAATCAAACAATTGAAGATATTGAAAAAGCGAAGCAGCTAGACTCTTCAAATTTGATGGTATAACTCATCATATGATGAACTTCCTCACACAAGTGTGCATGATGTTGTTGGGCTTGATAATCTTGGTAACGCTCGGAATCATGTTTCAAATCAACATGTTGATATTGATAATAACAATGATATTGTTATTAATGTACCTGTTTCTCATGAAGCTGTGGATGAATCAAAGGTCCACAAGACTTCATTTTCCTTCCTCCCGTTATTCACCCAATGAGTTTGGGTTACTCACTGACGAGGGAGAACCTTAATGTTATAAGGAGGCCATGAAGTTGCGCACAACGTTCAATTGATTGAAGAAATACAAGATGAGGTTAAGCCTCTGCATGAGAACCACACTTGGAGTCGATAAAATTTCCTAAGGGCATGACAACATTAAAAATCAAGTGGGTATACAAAATTAAAGTTGAAGAACACAATTTGAAGCCCAGGTAGAAAGTTAGATTGTTTGTTAAGGTATAAGGTCAAAGGAAGGGTATTGACTTTGACAAAATATTTTCTCGTTTTGTAAATATGTTCTCGATTCTCAATGTTTTAGGTTTGGCTGCTAGCCTTAATTTAGAGATTGAGCAGATAGATGTGAAGACGACTTTCCTTCACGGTGACATAGAAGAGGAGATTTATATGGAACAACCTGAGGACTTCAAAGTAGAAGGTAAAGAAAATTTTGTGTGCAAACTCAAAACGAGTCTTTATGGCCTAAAACAAGCATGGAGATAGTGGCACAAGAAGGTTAAATCTGTTATTGGCGAGAAAGGCTATAAGAAGTAAATTTCTGACAATGATTTTAGCATCCTCTTGTTGTATGATGATCATATGTTGATTGTGGGAAAGAATATTTCAAAGATTAACGAGCTAAAGAAAGAGTTGTGTAAGTTTTTTCTATGAAAGACTTTGTTCATGCAAAACAAATTTGGGCAAGAGCTACTCATCTCAGAGATTAAAGGAAGATTTATTTTTCCCATAAGAAGTACAATGAAAGTGTATTAGATCTCTTTAATATGAAGAATGCAAAGCATGTTAGCGCACCTCTTGCTGGCCTTATGAAGTTAAGCAAGAAAATATATCCTACAACTATGGAGGAAAAAGAGAACATGTCTAAAATTCCATATTCCTCTGTCATCGGAAGTCTAATGTATGTACAATATGCACTAGATTTGGTAGGGGTCACACAGTTGATGTTGTCAGCCGATTTCTCAACAATACAGGAAAAGATCATTTAGAAGCTTTGAAGTGGATACTCAGGTATGTGTTTCGTATGACCATTTGAGAGTATTTTGTTGCAATGCTTTTGTACATGTGCCATAATATGAGAGGTCTAAGTGAGATGCCAAGACAAGGAAGTGCATCTTCATTAGATATGACCTTAATGAATTCAGTTAAAGAATATATGATCCAATTGAAAAGAAAATATTTAGAAGCTGCGATATTATTTTCATGAAGAATCAAACAATTGAAGATATTGAAAAAGCGAAGAAGCTAGAATCTTCAAATTTGATGGTATAGTTCACCACGATGAAGTTCCTCACAAAAGTGTGCATGATGTTGTTGGGCTTGATAATCATGGTACCGCCCGAAATCATGTTTCAAATCAACATGTTGATGTTGATAGTAACATTGATATTGTTATTAATGTACCTGTTGCTCATGAAGTTGTGGACGAATCAAAGGTCCACAAGACATCATTTTCCTTCCTCCCATTATTCACCGAATGAGTTTGGGTTACTCACTGACAAGGGAGAATCTGAATGTTATAAGGAGGCCATGAAGTTGCGCACAACGTTCAATTGATTGAAGAAATGCAAGATGAGTTTAAATCTCTGCATGAGAAACACACTTGGAGTCGATCAAATTACCTAAGGGCATGACAACATTAAAAATCAAGTGGGTATACAATGTTAAAGTTGAAAAACACAACTTGAAGCCCAGGTACAAAGTTAGATTGTTTTTTAAGGTACAAGGTCAAAGGAAGGATATTGACTTTGACAAAATATTTTCTCGTTTTGTAAATATGTTCTCGATTCTCACAGTTCTAAGTTTGGCTGCTAGCCTTAATTTAGAGATTGAGAAGATGGATGTGAAGACGACTTTCCTTCACGGTGACCTAGAAGAGGAGATTTATATGGAACAACCTGAGGACTTCAAAGTAGAAGGTAAAGAAAATTTTGTGTGCAAACTCAAAACGAGTCTTTATGGCCTAAAACAAGCATGGAGACAGTGGCACAAGAAGTTTAAATCTGTTATTGGGGAGAAAGGCTATAAGAAGGGTAACGACCTGTTTAGTCGTTTTGAGCAGCAGATTTTATTTCTGGAAAAACAGGCTGATGCGACGGACCCAACGACGATCCGTCATGGGCACGAAGGACCTTCGCAGGGTCTCGTTTCAAAAAACTTAGAAAAACTGAAAATTGGGTACTGAAATCGACTCTCTGAACTTCATAACGGAATGGCAGGACGGACCGTCACCGGTGTGACGGACCGTCACAGATTCTTCAGAGAAATTGAGTCTCTGAACTCTGTGACGGGCAGCAGGACAGACCGTCGCAGGCGCGACGGGCCGTCACAGACTGCGAAATCCCAGTCTGGGTCGGATTTCTTCATACGTTTTAAGGGACGTTTTTGACTATTCTTGCCTTAATTATAAAGTTAGTGGGTTATTGTTAATAAGTCTAATTACTTGGGGGTTAAAAGAGGTAACCTTAAGTAAATTAGAGGGGCATTATTGCCATCTTTTATTCTTAATTATATACTAATTAGGGTAAAAGAAAAAGGGTTTGAATAAGAAAACAGAAAGAACGAGAAGGGAGAGAGAGAAACGATCGAGAGAGGAGGAAAGCACCAAGCTTTGAGGATTAACTTGCTTGATTTCAATTCTTCAGTGGAGGTAGGTTATGGTTTTCATGCTTTCATAGCAAACTCTTAATAGAGAATGATATGTGTTGGTAGTATTGTAAAACCCTGCTATGTGCTTAATTGTATGCATGCATGAACGTGATTATATAATTGTGATTATATTAAGCATGATGAATCTATTGAATTCCAAATCTTGATGAAAACCTAATCTCTTGTTAATGATGAAGCCTTGATATAAAAGAAGGCTTGCTGAACTAAAGTAATGAGATTGATGATGCCTTGGTGAGAAAGAAGGCTTGATGAATTGATAGAAAGAGATTAGGGGATCGGGTGTCACGAACCGACACGTAGATTTAGGGGATCGGATGTCACAAACCGACACGTAGAATTAGGGGATCGAGTGTCACGAACCGACACGTAGACTTAGGGGATCGGGTGTCACGAACCGACACGTAGATTTAGGGGATCAGGTGTCATGAACCGACATGTAGAATTAGGGGATCGGGTGTCACGAACCGACACAAGAGGATTAATGAATATGAGGGAGCGGAGTGTCACGTGCCGACACAAGAGAAATAAAGATAATGAATCTTGAAAGATGTTAATATACTCAATCTAAAGAACATAATTCCCAAATGAGTATGGTATCGAGGCTTTAGTCCTCATGTGTGAACTTGACGGTAATTGTTAATGATATAGTGTTTGTTGTTGCTACATGTTGAGTATCATAGTTCATTTTATGATATTACTCGGTATATATTGATTTCTATTTTGAGTTGGCCGATGATATCTACTAAGTACCCGTGTTTTGTACTGACCCCTACTTTTATGTTCTCTTCTTGTTTATTTGTGGAGTGCAACAAACGTGCCATCGTCTTCAACTCAACAGTAATTCAAGCCAGTCTTACTACATCGAAAATTCAGGGTGAGCTAATGCTTCTAGCTTGGACTGGATCTTCTTCTTCAAGTCTTGATGCCTTGAACTTTCGACATGGACTAGCTTCTTATGTATTTTTAGCTTTTAGAATACTCTTAGTTTAGTCATTTGATCGTAGATGTTCTTGTGATGATGACTTCCAGATTTTGGGGAATAATAGATGTTGAATTTTAGAAGTTAATGAATTGGTCTTTATTTAATGAGTTTAAGTCTTCCGCATTACTTTCTGTTGATATTATATTGAAATGTTAAGGTTAGATTGGTTGGTTCGCTCACATAGGAGGGTAAGTGTGGGTGCCAGTCGCAACCCGGTTTGGGTCGTGACAAGAAGACTTTTTAGATCATTGCGTATATGAACAAAAGTTTTCTCACAACGATTTTATAATCCTCTTGTTGTATGATGATGATATGTTGATTGTGGGAAAGAATATTTCAAAGATAAACGAGCTAAAGAAAGAGTTGTGTAAGTTTTTTCTATGAAAGACTTTGTTCATGCCAAACAAATTTGGGCATGAGAATTACTCATCTCAGAGAGTTAAGGAAGATTTATTTTTCCCATAAGAAGAACATTGAATGTGTATTAGAACTCTTCAATATGAAGAATCCTAACCATGTTAGCACACCTCTTGCTGGTCATATGAAGTTAAGCAAGAAAATGTATCCTACAACTATGGAGGAAAAAGAGAACATGTCTAAAGATCCATATTCCTTTGTCATCGGAAGTCTAATGTATGTACAGTATGCACTAGATTTGGTAGTGCTCACACAGTTGATGTTGTCAACAGATTTCTCGACAATACAAGAAAAGAGAATTGGGAAGCTTTGAAGTCGATACTCAGGTATGTGTTTCGTATGACCATTTGAGAGTATTTTGTTGCAACATGTGCCATAATATGAGAGGTCTAAGTGAGATGCCAAGACAAGGCCGTGCATCATCATTGGATATGACCTTAATGAATTCAGTTACAGGATATATGATCCAATTGAAAAGAAACTTTTTAGAAGCTGCGATATTATTTTCATGGAGAATCAAACAATTGAAGATATTGAAAAAGCGAAGAAGCTAGAATCTTCAATTTTGATGGTATAGTTCATCATCATGAAGTTCCTCACACAAGTGCATGATGTTGTTGGGCTTTATAATCATGGTAGCATCGGGAATCATGTTTCAAATCAACATGTTGATGTTGATAATAACAATGATATTGTTATTAATGTACCTATTGCTCATGAAGTTGTGGACGAATCAAAAGTCCACAAGAGAGCATTTTCCTTCCTCCCGTTATTCACCTAATAAGTTTGGGTTACTCACTGACCGGGGAGAACCTGAATGTCATAAGGAGGCCATGAAGATGAGCACAACGATCAATTGATTGAAGCCATGCAAGATGAGGTGATGTGTCTTCATGAGAACCACACTTGGAGTCGGTAAAGTTTCCTAAGGGCATGAAAACATAAAAGATCAAGTGGGTATTCAAAGTTAAAGTTGAAGAACACAACTTGAAGCCCAGGTACAAAATTAGATTGGCTGTTAAGGTATTAGGTCAAAGGAAGAGTATTGACTTTGACAAAATATTTTCTCCTTTTGTAAAAATGTTCTCGATTCTCACAGTTCTAGGTTTGGCTGCTAGCCTTAATTTAGAGATTGAGAACATGGATGTGAAGACGACTTTCCTTCATGGTGGCCTAGACGAGGAGATTTATATGGAACAACCTAAGGGCTTCAAAGTAGAAGGTAAAGAAAATTTTGTGTGCAAACTCAAAATGACTCTTTATGGCCTAAAACAGGCATGGAGACAGTGGTACAAGACGTTTAAATCTCTTATTGGGGAGCAAGGCTATAAGAAGACTTTTTAGATCATTGCGTATTTGAACAAAAATTTTCTGACAATGATTTTATCATCCTCTTGTTGTATGATGATGATGTGTTGACTGTGGGAAAGAGTACTTCCAAGATTATCGAGCTAAAAAAAGAGTTGTGTAAGTTTTTTCAATGAAAGACTTTGGTCATGCCAAACAAATTTGATCATGAGAATTAATCATCTCAGAGATTAAAGAAAAAAAAATTCCGATAAGAAATACATTGAAAGTGTATTAGAAATCTTCAATATGAAGCATGCTAAGCATGTTAGCGCACCTCTTGCTGGTCATGTGAAGTTAAGCAAGAAAATGTATCCTACAACTGTGGAGGAAAAAGAGAACATTGGTAAAGTTCCATATTCCTCTGTCATCAAAAGTCTAATGTATGTGACAGTATGCACTAGACTTTGTATTTCTCACACAGTTGATGTTGTCAGCCCATTTCTCGACAATACATAAAAAGAGAATTGGGAAGCTTTGAAGTGCATACTCAGGTATGTGTTTTGGAGCATCAAATTCATTCTTGAAAGACTATACAGATGCTCATATTGCATGTGACCTTGATAACAAAATATTTACTACTGGATATTTGTTTACTTTTTCAGGGGGAGCTATATCATGTCAGTCAAAGTTGTAGAAGTGTGTTGCACTATCTACAAATGGAGTTGAGTATATAACAGCTACTCAAGCCGACATGGAGATGACATGGCTAAAGTAATTTCTTCAAAATCTTGTTTTGAATCAGATGGAGTATATTGTTTATTGTGATAGCCAGAGTGCAATAAACTTGAGTAAAAACTCCATGTCTCATACAAGAACAAAGCACATAGACATCACATGTCATTGGATTTGTGAGGAAGTGGAGAATGAATCATTACACATCAAAAAGATCCATACAAGTGAAATCCTGCAAATATGCGGACCAAGACAATACCGAAAGTCAAGTTCGATTTGTGCAAAGAACTTGTCGGTATGAGCTCTCTCTAAAGAAAATGAAGATACCTCCTTCGAGCGAATAGGATTGGAGAGGGAGATTTGTGGAGTCCATCCCATATTTTTGGTCAACTTTTTCCTATTCAATTGCTACAAGTAATTTTTAAAAAAGGAATAGTAATTAGAGTTAAAAATAAATAATTTGGTGGTTGGAAAATTGGTATGATTTGAAACCCTTTTTTGACTTTGTTATATTTACCTATGTCATTAGTGAGATAGGCATGGTTTTATCCTTCTATAAATAGAGCATTACTGCTCATTTCTAGAACACACCAAGTTTGAGAGATAAATTATTTCGAGAGCAAAGTGAGGTATTGCATAGACTATACAAGAAAAATAGTCTGTGAAGAAAAACAGAGTGTGAGAAATATTTTAGTAAGGTGGAAAGCAAAAGAGTGTTGTTCCTTTTGAGTGTGTAGTAGTCACTTTGAGCATTCTATTTGTGACTATACAATGTAAAAATTTCATACTACAGTGATATCAGTTGTTCCTTTTGGCACGTGATTTTTCCCTTATATAAAATTGTTTCCACGTATAATTCTTGGTGTCATTATTTTTCAATTATATTTCCTTACTTTCACTATATATATTTTTGTGTTTATTTGTGTTTTTCATAAAAATGTACAAAAATTCAACTAAATTTTTTTTACAAAAGTTTCTTTATGAACTCCCAACAAAAAATGTCAAGTAATAATAGATTTGGATTGTTAATAATTTTGTTCCACGATCACAACTAATTTAATATGCACAAAAGGAGTTTGTCCAAACAAAAATAAAACATTCATTTTGCTACTCCAACAGAAGGATAAAAAGACAAGCAACAAATAATATTAAGAAATTATCTAAAATCATTTAAAATTTATTAAATATAATTGTATAAAATGATTGAGATTATAATAAGAACATAAATATATTACTCCAAATAAATATTGATGAATATTATTGAGTGAAATATTTAACTCCAATAAATATAGACTTAAATAAGGTCTAAAATAATTTATTTGGATACAATGGATGAGCCTAATTTGTTAAGCCCGATTTGATGTCATTCTAAAGGCCCGTTTTGGCGTCACATGGGCAAATGGTGCGGCATGCCAAGTCAAATAAAAAAAAAGAAAATAATCATTATATGTGCCACAGGTTACAAGTCCACTCCATAAAGCCCATATGACATGTCATTTAGATCTGATTGAACAAAGGAATCATGTTCCAATCGCAACTCTCTTATTCCAAAACTATAAATAGGGGTCCTCGTAATGCATAATACGGATAAAAAAATTCAAAGCACAAAGGTAGAGAAGTCAGTGGTACAAACGCCATAAAATTCTCTATAAAGCTACACGTTTAAGAATTCAAGTTTTCAAGTTCAAGAATGATCAAGATCAAGACCATCGAATTCAAGAACAAGCTCGAAGCCCTTGAATTCAACTAAAAGTCAAGATTAAGATAAGATTCAAGTTCAAGTTCATTAGATATTCAAGAACAATCTTTAAATCCCTTGAATTTATATTTGAAAAGACGAATTCAGAGAAATTATAGATATTGTAACAATCCCACTTTGAAATAAAAAATACGATTATTGCATAATTTTATGTTTTTGATTATTGTTTTCTCGACGCGAATTTTATTGTCAACAAATTCTGGCATGCTCAGTGAGAGAATCTCTACCTCTCATCACAACTTTTCAAACATCAATGAATATCAAGATGACTTCCATGAAGAACAAATATCAATCAACTACCTCTACCACCACTTTCTCCAAGTTCTGTACTGAAATCGAAGATATTTTTTGTGTTACCTTGTGAAGTTTTGGACCTGTTATGAGAAGAAAGACTGCTACACTAGGACAACAAACACTTCAAGTGTCGTCCATATCAACTAATGTTATTGGGTTTATGACTCCAAAAGGAGAAATTTCCTCCGCAAATGCTCTAGTATTAAGAAGTAGTGTTGCGGAAAAGACGTAGAAGACATTGACTCTACTTGAGCAATCTAGTTCAAAAAACTCTACTGCGAGGGAGAACTATGAGTCAACTAATAAAGCATCTCCACACCATCGCGTAACGTGAGTCTGCTGAAGATTAACTTATGTACAAATTGATGCTTCTCTCCTACATCTCCAATGATTATGCAAACGATAGTGATTAATGCTTCATCTTTTTAGGAACAACTAGTAAATCTGATAAAGTTTGTTGAAGGATTGAAAAAACATGTACAACACCAAGAGTCTCGAAATGGTAAGCTCATGGATAGGATGGAAATACTTTTAGATGGAGAAGCGATTCATGCGCCTGGAAAGGGTGTTGAAGTCCAAGAGATCGGACATTTTGTGAAGAAAGCACCGATTGTTAATGAGATGACAGTTTCTTGTGAAGGAATAATCTCACTTGATCGTTTGAAGGATTTTATTAAAGGGACTATCAAAGATTACTATGTAGTTGCTAGAAAGTCTTCTCATATGTATGCTAAGCCATACACTACTAAAATTGATAAATTCAAAATGTATGTTGGTGATCAGCCTTCCAAATTTCAACAATTTGAGGGTAAATGAAATCGAAAACAACATGTTGCACACTGTGGGGAGACTTGTAATAATGATGGAACCTATGTAATTCAAAACAACATGTTGAACACCAATCTGTTTACCATGCTTCAAATGTGGTCTAGACTCAATTGCAATAACATTCTATACCGTCGGGATATCAACTCAAACTAGAGCATTAGCACCTCAAATATGTGATATAGTATAGTAACTCTTGTAAGACTAGTAAAAGCAACCGAAAGTTGATTCACAATATTCTATAAACATATTATTATTTGAATTTTTTGCTCTTATGTTTATTTGTTCGAGGATATTGATGAGATAGCGATGATAAATTTAAATCTATATCTTTTCTCCACTGCTTATACCCCCCCCCCCAAATGTTGGGTATACCGATTCATCTAAATGACAATCTGCAAATTTAGTTATAGGCTCCAAATATTTAATGGTTGAAGGAGATTCATACCCAACCTATACCCCCAACTTTTTGGGGGGCCATGTTTGTGCGTTGTGGTTTAGAAATCGGAACATGTATCACACATTCCAAAATTCTAAAATGGGAAGCATTTGACTCTTGACAAAAAAGTAGTTGTAATGGAAAGAAGTCATGATAATTGGTAAGTCTTATACGCACAAGTATTGCTGCATGCAAAACAACATGCCCCCCCACCCACATAGACACTCACAACTTTGTTCTCATTTACAAAGATCTAGCTATAAATTACAGACATTTAATCAATGATTCTGCAAGACCATTTTGAGTATGAACACGAGCAACACGATGTTCAGCCGTTATTCAAGTAGTCATAAAATAATCATTAAATGTCTGAGATATAAACTCACCAGCATTATATAGATGGATTGTCGTTATTATATAGTCTAGAATTTGTGTTTTTAACCTTACTATTTGAGCGAACAATCGCACAAAAGTCATGTTGCGAGTTTATATAAACACACATATGACCATCTTGTATAAGTATCTATCAAGACCATATAATATTTAAAGGGTCCACATGCTGATTAAATAGGTCCACATTTATCACCATGTACACATTTCAGAAATGCAGGGAATTCAATTTACAACCTTGACTGTTGGTGGTTCAATGATCAACTTTCCTTGAGAACAAGCAATACAAGAGCATTTCTTTGACCGAAGGATATTTGGTCTCTTTAAGGTGTCCCCGTTGAATTATCAATTATATTTCGCATCATACTAAAACTTGGATTACCCAACCGATCATTCCAAATATAAAATCACTAAAATTAGCAAATATTCTGCTTTATACGACATGTGATTCAACAATATACTTGTACTACCTAATATCATGTTAACATATGTCATTTTTATAACAAAATTAGAAATGTATTTCTTTTCTCTTAATATAGTAAGTGTTGTAGCACTACAAAGAAGGCACACATCTGCATTAATCATCTTGGGTCCAATTGACAACTAGGGATCTCAATAAATTTTGATTAAAATAAAATACATCAAAAGAAGTACGAAACAAAACTAACAACAAAAATTTCAATACTTCATAATAAAGAAAAAGATAATTAAAAATACATAAGTAAAATAGCAATAGACTACATTCCCAACTAAACGATAAAACTTCAATTTCAATCTCCAATGAAGTCATCAACTTTCATATAAGTAATATCACCAAGGTCATAAAAAACATCATCCCTTAAAGTCAAAATTTTCTTTAACATCTTTATCCTATTTCTAAGATGTTCTCGACTTATCATCATCTTTAAGAGTCAAATGTGACTCAGCTCAAGTATTGCAAGAGGAGGAGCCACCATTATTTCCTTTTCTTTTAAAGAAATTTTGGTAAAGCCTAAGAAAATGCTCAGGTGAGCGATATTCATTCTTCCAATGACCTTTCATACCACAACGATGACAATTACTTTTTGAGGGTTTATTTTGACAATTCATGTTGTTCTCCCTTTTGTTATGATGACCATCTTATTGCCTCGATGATGATCTCTTTTTACTTTAGATTAACCATGTGCTTCTACCGCATTTACTTTCGCTAACGGAGCAACTCTATTGGAACGAGTTTCATAATTTTTCATTAGAAGGGCATTACGTTTCTCAGCTACCAAAAGGCATGAGATCAGTTAAAAATATTTCTAAAACTCTTTTCACGATATTGATGCTTCAATATTACATTTGAGTCATCCAAAGTACTAACTGTCTTTTTCGACATGTCCTCGTCTTTTATAGTCTCCCCGCATAATTTCAATTGGGAAGTTATCCTTAATACAATAGAGTTGTATTCAATTACTATTTTTAAATCTAAAAACCGTAAGTGCATCCATTCATAACGAGCTCTTTGCAATACTTTAGCCTTTATGTGCTCATACTCCCATTCAAATCAGTCCATGATTCAAGTGGATCTTCTATCGTCAAATATTCAATCTTCAAGCCCTCATCAAGATGAAGATGATAGAAAATCATAACGCGCGTTATCTTGGCTCGATGTTCATTTCCCTAAGTAATGGTGAAATCAAGACCATTAGAAGCTAAGTGAATCTCAACATGGAGTACCCATGAAAGTTAAATTTTTCTAGAAATATCTACTGCCACAAATCAAATTTTGGTAAATTCGAAATAATGAGATTATGAAAAAATATGCGAATAAGAATATTTATATAATAACTTTGCATGTAGAAACTTCGTGTTGATAACGCATTATAAAAGAAAGCTATGAATAATATAATATGATAAGAGATGTTAAGAAGTATAGATAGAAGATTGAAGTTTTTCTTATTAAGCGTTTCTTTCAAATGGTGAGTGATATTTGTATTTATAGCGTTCAGATAAAACCCCCAAAAATAAGTTAACTAGTAGATACATAGTTATGCTAGAAGTATTTATCACCTTTGAAACACCTACATATGAATTGAATTTGTTTGGATAAGTCTAATGGATAATCCAGATATAGAATACAATGGATTTATAACATATCTTTTTTTTCTTTTCTCTCTTTTGCAAAATACAATTTCGTAATATTTAATTTATAAAAATATTAATTGTTGGTGGTACTGACATTTGGATATTCATCACTGTTATTTTGAAAAAAATACTTTTTAACGTAGGGAATTAAAACAAAATATAATGCAAAGATTAATGAAAACAAGATAGCAATTAACGAAAGAAAAATATAATAGCAATTCTTGTTTTTAAGCATTTTTAAATATTTAATTTTAGATGTAATGATTGAGAACGTTAATTGGTATGAGAGAAATTTTAAAATTTTAAAATTATAATTAGTTTGAAAATTATTTGTGAGTTTATAATTTTTTATTTGCAATGTATCTCTCTTCCATCTTTTTTGTTTTTTCAAATGATAACGGACTTTGAAAAGTTACGAATAAGATAATATATAGCAATTATGTGGGATGTGTTATACAAATAACGCATATGAATGCACCGAATAAAACAAATAGTAACACTTTGGCATCTATCAATTATATTTTCTTCTCGACGTTCAATTACCAACTTAAGAACCTCATTAAAGACTCCATTTTAAATGAAACGACCAGAAATTGTAAAAGTATCTACATAAATTTATATGTACAAAATTAGATACGAATTGAAACACAATGTTAACAAATACTACTGTATACATTTTTATAAAATAAAAGTAGTGCTCTTCACAATGTTTTACTAACAGAAGTAACATATTTTATACCACAACTGATATTTACACACAATATGAATATGTTAGACCTATATGGTTAAGACAAGTAATAAGGGCATCTCAATTAACAGACCTAACGCGATAACTCATATAAACATATGTATGATTGTTTGCCATATTAATAAGACATAAATTTACTCACCAATTTAAGAAAAAGATGACACTGTACTTTACATTATGAATTAATATTGTTGAAGATATAAAAACTCTTCAAAAAATATTTATCATTTCCACCACTGTAAAATGTTTTTGTACCTTCAAGAAGATTGAAGCCAACATCAGTTTAAACTTTTCATAACATGTTACTTGAGATACCAACTCGATATAATAATATAGCAGTCTATTCAGAGAAAAAGAGGATATAAAATATACTAATTAAATCAACTAAAAGATTAGATAAATAGAATTACTTTAAATCCATATAAAACTCACCAAAATGATCAAAGTTGTCAATGTATTAATGGTTGATGGAATGTGGAAAATTAATAAAAATAAGTAATGATCAAAGTTGTCGATATATCAATTTTTATATGTAATGACCGGGTTCCGTCTTTATGGAAAAATCAACAAGGAAATATTTTGGGTCAGATAATTTTTTTCGTAGTAACTTGAAATTTTTCAATCTTGTCCAGATTTGAACGAAATCGAAATCACTCAAATCTAGGGAAATCTAGCAACAATTGGGTTATCTAATTATGAATTTGATCGTAGTGTTAGGAAACCCGCATGACTTTTCAAAATTGAATTGGCCGATTAGAACTCACGAAATTGATCGTCGCATGAGGGGGTAGTTTTTGAGTGTCGTTGGTGGACGGTGTGTTTTGAAACGGGTCTTGGAACAAACCAAGGTTTTTTTTTTATAGTTTTCAATCATTCTTGAGATTATTAGTAAGATTTTCACTCTCCAAATACATTTTTTTAGCTGTACAACGTAATCTAGTGGGTTATTATCAATGGGGGAAGATATTGGTATGAGAAATATGGTGAAAAAAGCCCTAATCTGGGTATGCAAGGATGGATACCCTTCTTGAGTTTAGATGTAGTGTCCAATAGTTATCCCTTAACCTATAGCAATGAATATTTAAGACTTCATGGGGGGAGGGGGTTATGCTTAGCATCGAGAGGATTAGAAGAAGGGGGGATCAAGGGTTTTTATCGAGGATTGATAGAATTGTTGATAATTAGTTATTACTTATTGATTCATGTGTTAAATTAATTGTTTGTAGAAAAAGAAAAAGCGGATGAATTTAGAATGGGAAGAATCTAGTTTCTTAGGGAATTCAAGTTGTTTCGAGGTAGGTGATGGTTGTGGTTTCATGATTTTGTGAGATATGTTTTCTTTTGCTTCATTATAATATGTGTATATATGCATGTGAATGTTGCATTATTGATCACACTAGTTGCAACTGAGATAGATTGATAATGAATGCGATAAATCATAACTTGATTATATGATTTTGAGAATATACTTGTGATTGTGACTATGACTTATTAAATGATTGGGTGTTGAATTTTTACAAACTAACTTGGGTAGATTTTCATGTTGCAGCATAAACATGGAATCATTTCACATTTTGGCGTAAACATTGGATTGGGTACCACATTCAGGTACGCTAACAGTTTGGGATTAGATTTCATGAGAGGTCCATTGACTTGACATATTTGTATATCTTGAGAAATAAGAAGTTGAAACTACACGTACGACATGGTTCTAAAAGTGAGGATGCATATGAGTATGAGAGGTTGTATAAGTTGGGAATTGTCCATCAGCATAGGGTTGAGTTTGTGACTTTTTAACTTCAAGGTGAGGCTAAGCACTTGTGGAGTGCTTTTGTTGAATGTAGAACTTATTTTGACTTCCACTTTCTTAAAATTGGTTTGATGTCCTGTTTTTAAAGAAATACGTGCCAAAGACTTTGAAAAAACGCAGCAAAGATGAGTTCATGACCTTTGAAAAAGGTTGTATGTCTGTCGCTTCTTATGAGGCCAAGTTACATGCCTTATCTAGATATTTTATTCAATTGGTGACTATTGAGGATGATAGGATTCGTTTATATATTAATGGACTATATTTTGAATTGCAAGTATTATCTATTCATATGAACTTGCAATGAGGCGCTTCAATGATGTGACAAACTTTGTTATGAAAGTGGAGTGGGTGACGCGAGACGGTTAGACTAAGGCAATTGCTAAAAGGTATAAGAACTCGGGTAACTTTCAAGTTCTTACTCTAAAGGTGAAGGGAGGACAACACTTGTAGCCACTCCAAAATCAGTCTGCTATGCCTGCCTCTACAGGTAATTAATCAGGAACTCCACCTCATTATTTCAAGATAGCCAAGGAGTCGCCCCTTCGACGGGAAGCAGGCCATATTTTGATCGTACTTGATATAATTGTGGAGAACCGAAGCATAGGATGGGAGTTTGTACCCACCCAAGTATGATGGATTCTTAGAAACAACAGACAATAAAAGTTGTACTTATGGGAAATGGTAATAATGGACGAGGGCGTCCACAAGATTGGCGAGGATGAAATAAGTAAGGACTCAGGGGTATGGGAAATGGTAATTCCAGAAGAGGTACAGTGCATCGAGGAAAGAAAGTCTCCCGTCACGATGATATGGGTTAGTGTTACGCCAGTCCAAGCAAGAATAAGGTAGAGGTGTCATACACAATGATCACATGTACTATTCTTGTATGTGACATGCCGACTAATATGTTATTTGATTCGGGTTTTACTTTTTCTTATGTGTCTATGCGATTTGCCTCTAACATTCTCAAGGATTAGTGATATACTTGATTTCCCCATCCATCTTTCTACCCTAGTTGAAAAGTTTGTCATAGTCACCCATGTCTATCATGCTTGCCCTATTTTATTTATGGGTTTTCAGACATGGGCTGATTTAGTTATTTTGGATATGAATATTACTTTGAAATAATCTTAGGCATGACTTGGTTTCCCCCCACTTATGTCGTGCTTAATTGTAATACTAAGTCTATAACTCTAGAAATTCCGACAAGGGAAAAAATAGATTGGAGTTGTTGTACAAGCCTAAGCAAGCTAAGATCATATCCTCCATCCGGGATAAGAAACTTGTAGGGCATGGTTGTTTGGTTTATTTGGGTCATACTCAGGATGTCGAGGTTGAGTCTCCATCTATTGAGTCTATTCATGTGGTGTCAAAACTTAGAGAACTTTTTCCTATGGATTCACCTGGTATGCCTTCGGATAGAGACATAAATCTCTACATTTATTTGGAACATGGTATCCGCCCCATTTCTATCCCTCCATATCACATGGTTCTGGCATAATTAAGTGAGGCTAAGTCTTAAACCCAAAAACTTCTTAATAAAGCTTTAATGAGTTTAATGAGTAAGGTTTTGAATCCATTACTTGATTCATTCATCATATTCCTTATTGATGATATTTTGATCGATTCCAAAAGTGACAAAGAGTATGTCAGCCATCTTCGTATTGTTCTGGGTGTTCTTGGGAAACAAAGGTTGTATGGTAAATTTTCTAAGTGTGAATTTCGGTTGACTTCGGTTGCATTTTTGGGGCATGTAGTTTCAAAAAAGGGGAAATAGTAGATCCGCATAAGATTGAGGCGGTTAAGAATCAGGTTCATCCTTTTTTTGTGACGGAAGTTATGAGTTTTGTGGAGATCTCTAACAATTATCATTGATTTCTGAGGAACTTTGCTTCTATAACCACTCACGTGAAATGTTTGATAACAAAAAAAGAGGTATCCTTCGAATGGACTGAAAAATGTGAGGGCAACATTCAAAAGCTCAAAACTCTCTTGAAAACAACACCTACCTTAGCACTACCGATGGGAACTAAGGATTTTATAGTTTATTGTGATGCATCACATTCTAGATTTGAGGTTGTGTTAATGCAGGATATGAATGTTATAAGTTATACATCGCATAAGTTGAAGGTGCATGAAAGGTATTATCCAACACCTAATTTAGAATTTATAGCGATAGTGATTTCTCTGAAGATCTTGAGGCATTACGTCTATGGAGTCAAGAGTCAAGTATTTATTGATAATCATAGTTCACAACATATTTTCACTTAAAAGGATCTTAATTTGAGAAAACAATGGGGGATGGATCTACTCAAGGGTTGTGATCTGACCATTCAATACCATCCGGGTAAGGCTAATGTATTGGGGGACGCTTTAAGTTGAATTGCGATGAGTGTGGGTAGTTTAGCTTGCTTATGTTTAACAAAGAGACCTTTGGCAAAGGAAATTCATACCTTGGAGTCTAAGTTCATATAGTTGGACATCTCAGAGAAAGGTAGAGGTATTACCTAGCATTGAAATTAGGAACACATTCAATGAAATGATCAATGCAAAACAATTTGAGGATGAAAATTTGAATTAAATTGAGAACAAGACATCGATGGGTAAGGCGCAAAAGACCACTCTTCACGGGAAATGTGTTATAATTTTTAAAACAAGGATTTGTTCCTTGAGTTGATGACCTTATTCAGAAACTATTGATAGAATATCATTGTTCACGGTATTCCATTCATCCAGGCGTGACAAAGATGTATCGAGAATTCAAGCGAATTAATTAGTTATAGGGAATAAAGAAGGATATAGCAGAGTTTGTGGCAAAGTTTCAAAATTGCCAACAAGTAAAGAGTGAGTATCAAAGTCCTACATGTTTGCTTCAAAGTATGCTAACTACAGAATAGAAGTGGGAAATAAAAGTCATGGATTTTGTTGTTGCAGTTCCAATGACTTTGGGATAGTTTGATTCAATTTGGTTAGTGGTTGATAGATTTACTATGTTAGCCCATTCCAATAAGAATACATTATAATATTGGAATATTGGTTAAGGTATATGTGAAGGAGGTAATGAGAATACATGGGGTACCCCTTTCTATTATCTCAGATTGACGTACGCAATTTACTTCAAATTGTGGAGCAAATTAGATTATGAATTGGGCACATAACTCACTTCTGGTACCACTTTCCACCCACAGATGGACGGGCAATCAGAGACCACTCTTCAAATGTTAGAAGACATGTTAAGGGAATGCATGATTGACTTTGGAGGGAATTATCATAAGTTCTTACCTTTGTATGATTTCTCTTATTATAATAGTTATCACCCCAATATTAATATGTTTAGTTCGATGCATTATATGGGAGGGGATGTAGATGACACATAGGATTGTTCGAAGATAAAGATGAGAAACCTTTGGGGTCGATTTAGTGAAGGATGCTCAACGGAATGTGAGGAGAATTAAAATTGCACTTTTAGCAACCTAGACTACATAGAAGAAATATGCTAATCATAAGATGAGAGAGATCACATTTCAGATTAGTGAGAATGTTTTTTTAAGGTATCACCCTTTAAGGTGTGATGATGGTGATGATGTTTAACAGGAAGGGAAAGTTATGTTTGTGATACATTGGTCCCTTTAAGGTTCTTTAACATGTAGGGCCAATGTCATGTAGATTGCCTTTACCTCCCAACCTATCGGGAGTTAATCTGTCTTTTCATGTGTCCATGTTGACGAGATATCTTGGCGACAAGGATTTTATAATTAAGCGAGACTCAATTATGTGAGACAAGGACCTTAAATATGAGGAGGTGTCAATTAAAAAAATTTATCCTAATGTACAGGAGTTGAGGACCATAGAGATTAAGTCTGTGAAAGTTCAGTGAAAGCATTGTTCAGTTGACTAAGCTACTTGGGATACTAAGAAGGACATGGAAGACAAGTATCCCCAATTGTTCGTCGATTTAGGTATTACTCCATTCCTTACTTAGCTTATTTTTCCAAAGTTTTTCACTCAAGGAAAAGTTATGAATAAATTGGTATCTATTGTAACGACCGGATTTTGTCAATATGGAAAAACCAATCTGGAAAATTTTTTGATGGGAAATCCTTTTCGTAGTAACTTGGAATTTACCAACCTTGTCAATACTTTAACAAATTTGAGTCATTCAAGTCTAGCAAAATCTTATAATAATTGGGTGATGTAATTAAAAATGTGATCACATGAGTAGATAGATAAGACTTTATGTAACCAGTATGACTTTACGAAATTGAATTCGAATAAGTAGAAATCTCGAAACTAATCTTAGCGCGAGTGCGTAGTTTCTGAGTGTCCTTGGGGGGAAATGTGTTCTCAAATGGTGTTTTGGGATAATTAAATTTTCTCACTAGTTTCGTGCAAGCAACTGAAGCATGATTTTTCCCACTTGGGCAGGGTCACTGTAGTAGGCGAGTGCCGCCATAGAGGGGCAAATGCGACTTAAAGTAAAAAATAAATCCCAAAAACTTTTGATTCTACAATTTTTGAAATGCGTGCTAAGGAAGGAACTCAGGTTTTCTCTAAAAAGTTTTAAATCATTCTTGAGGCTAAAGGTAATATTTTATCTCCAAAATCCATTTTTTCATCCGTAGAACGTAATCTAACGGGTAATTTATCTATTGGGGGGTGGGTAACCCTATTATAGGTATTGGGTAAAGGGTTTGATCTAGGGTTGATAAAACTATTGGTAATTCAGGTAATTAGTTATTTTTTATTGATTTCATTGTTAAATTAATTGTTTGTAGGCCAAGAATAAGAAGAACAAATACGGAAGGAGAAGAATCAAGTTTCTTAGGTAATTCAAGTTTGTTTTAAGGATAGTGATGGTTGTATTTTCATGATTCTTTGATATAACTTTATTCTTGCTTCATTACAATACGTGTATTTTTGCTAATGTTGCATTATTGATCACACTAGTTGTAAATGAGATAAATGAATGATAATGTCATGAATCATAACTTGATTTTATGATTTTGATAATATACTTTTGATTGTGATTGTGGCTTGTTGAATGGATCGAGTTGTCACATCTGAGAAGTACCCCCCCAGAGGCATCCAGCGTTGTCGTCTTCTAAGAAGACTACGACTAGCCTTTGCCATTACATTTTATAGGTTAAAAACACAGAAAATTTAAAAATTTTCATCTACAGTACTTCATGAGGTTTACTTAGACCTCTCGCTTACACATAATATATTCATATCGAGTATACATAAACCCTTCGTATAGGAAGAACACATAGTGTGTGTGTGTGTGTGTGTGTGTGTGTGTGTGTGGATATATATATATATATATATATAAGGTACATAACATAGTCTTAGAATGGACGTCTCATATTAAACCTTGTAAAAAAAGAGTATAAAAATTGGACGTAGCCCATAAATCAATACCAATAAATCCACATATAGTCTATACAATCATAGTACTCAAATGAAAAAGAATGAACAAAGTGTTTTTAAGACTAATCGACATCTAATGGTAGAAAGTGGGATTGGCCTTGAAGTAGTGAAGACCTACCCAACTTGGAGAATGGGTATCCAATACTTCTTCAAATGTTTTCACCAATACTTCAATGATCGGAACCCTAAATTGTTGGGGGAAAAGGGAGAAACGGGGTTAGCACATTACTTTTAGTAAGTATAGGACCATATTCATCTACAACATAGAAATCATGTTACGATGGGTCATTTCACTAAAGCATGCTAATTTACTTTAAAAATTCTTATGCACAATCAAGAACCAATACAAGTCAATAGCAAATCTTTATTAAGTCAAAAAACATGCATATCACAAGACCAACAATACTAAGTGTGGTCAAGACAACATGCATTTCAACATAATTAAGCACATAATGAAAACAAATTTATCATCAAGTTATAATATCAACAAGATGTATAAGAGTTCATAACATCATAATCAAAGAAAGACCATTACTCATGAACCCTGTTAAGTGCACTGGTGCAATGGACAGGGAAGGCCCAATAACCTCACTCAACCAAGTAAACTCAACAAGAATCATAAGCAATGCGCACTTCACATAATATATTATTCATAGTCAATATCATCATACTTTAACAATAGAGACCAACCATGTGTTCATATGTGAACCAACATCACATAGTGCCATTAACATATAAGAACAACATATACATATCATTTACATTTATAAGCATGTAATCATGTAGGAACATCCTTCTAAGACTCCCTTCAAGGATAACTTGTGCAATGTATAGCTAGAGTCCCATACCCCTACCTAGACTAAGTGAAACCCCAATTCATCCTAGTTAGAGTCAACTTTCTTACTTCATTTCACTTTTGAGAACATCTTACCTTAACCAATATAGACCACATGAGCCAATGTGGAAGACAGTGTCATAGTACCCTACACCGAAGGAAGGTGGACTACTTGACTAGGTAGTATAAAACATGAACATAGTATATTTATGTATCCACTAGCTAGTATTCCTATGGGGCCAACATAGTTCAAGAATTGTCTCCAATCTCATGAGTACTTTAGTTATCCTACCATCGCTATGTGGTAAGGGACAGTCCTCACTCTAGTTCACTCTGTGCTAAGCTAGAGTCCCTTTTGAAATGTCTTTCATTAACAATCATATCTTAGATTAGGTCATAGGCTCTACCCTTTATATAGTCATAGTCATATTTCAATAGTAATTACATGAGAACACCTTTCATTACAACCCTCATATGTGAGATTAGCACATTAACGTTATTACCTAATAGTAAGGCACATAGGTACTTAATTACCAACATTATATCAATACATCTTAAGCGTAATCTCACAATCACTTAATTCTAGACATTTTAATTCAACATCATACAAACCCTAATCAATCTTATCATATGTTATACTTCAATACAACTTCATCACTAAGAACAAAAAAATCATAATTAAAGCAAAGAATTGAAATCACAAGAATTACCCAAATCCCCTTCACAAGCCATGATCATAGTCTTATGATCAACCATCTAATTCAACAAAAAAATTAGTGTAATATCATCATTCAATATTAATTAACACAATAATGAAGTGAATTGAATCATTACACAACAATTCATCACTAGTTCATAGCCCACGGTTAGGGACTTAGCTCAAATTCATGATCTACTTCAAAACCTAAGTTAATTAATCAAGAACTAGCATAATTTAATTACAATACATCATAATATACTCATAATTATATAAACTAATCATAAACAAATCCAATTAGAAGATCAATTTCGTAATAAAAGAACACATCTAGAACACTTCTTTTTGAAATTAATTTTCGAAGATTCCTTTGGAGAAAGGAATCTCATACATTGTTAATTGATGGAGAATTATAAATATAAATCCCCTTATTGCATATGTTATACCTTGAACTAGACTTCAATGGAATTATTCTATTTTTGAGAGAGAAAGAAGAGAAAAGGAAGATCAATTGGGTTTTGGGAATTATGAGAGTTAGGTTTAGTTTAATTAGGTTTGGTGTCTTTATAGAAGTCAGTAACTAACTTAATTAGATCTTCCTTAACCCCTAACTTATTAACTAAACAATTAATTAAATAATTGAAATAATTAAAATGAAACTGCAAAACAGTGGCCTGACCTGCTAAACCCCGACTGACAGGCCGTAGTTCAATCAACACCCTTGCACCCTCCATCTTGCACATCCGTTGTCGGTGTAAGACACCGCTACAAATGGACCTTTATCCAAATAGTCTAAGTGTTGGTTAATGAAGGAATCGACGCCCCGTTGATCCAAACATGCCTCGTTGCCTGTGGTCGTTGATGGCTACTGTCTTAGACAACTTTTAAGAAAAATGCAAGGGTACTCCTCAATGACCCATCGGTTTGTACTTGGAAATTCGTACTCAGATGTTTCGATTTTAAACAAACTCTAATACGTGTTATACAACTTACAACAAAATTTCATTGTATTCCGACTCCTAAAACCTTGTCAAGCTGGCTAAGGCACACTAATATAGCTTGAACTAGTTTCCGGACATTATGGACGCTCCTTGACATTTTTATTCTGAAACATCTTAAATGACTTGTATACATTATAATTGACTTTAAAACAGTGTTAAAACTCTTAGACTGTCATGTTAGGCTCTAAATTAGGCTCTAGAATTTTGGAGTATTACACGAGTGTTTCTTTTTTACACTATAACTTGGATCGGTTTTCATGTTGCGGCAATTTCGTCATAAACATTGGATTGGATGCCAAATTCTTGTATGCTAATAGTTTGAGTTTGAATTTCACAAGAGGACAATTGACTTGAAATAACTGTATATCTTGAGAAATTTGAAGTTGTACATTCATTCGTAAGTAATAATGATATTGTATATGTTCGGTGTATACATGTTATTATTATGTTGTGATGACTCATGTATGTTTCACTTAGTGAAATAGCCGCATGATCTAACCAATACACAGCGGTTGTGTACTAATACTACACTTTCTCTTTCTATGTTGAGTACAAGGTATCTTTATGTAGCCATTGACAAACCTCGCTTGAAGGATCAGTGATCGTTTGAATTCAAGGGTGACTAATTCTTTTAGGCTGTCTTGAGTACCATTCTGTTTAGTCCATTTAATTTGGAGTTAGTCTAGTTCATCAGATATTCTTATGTTTATTTCGATTGTACCCATATTCCTTTAGACTTTTGGTTCATAGGTAGATAATTTGGTACATTGACTTTCAGGTTTTAGGTTTATTTTTCCAGTTGTTTTCTTGATTAGCTTGATGTTATGGAGTTTATGGGAACTCTCTATCTTTTCCTTAGTATTTAACTTGCTTTCGTAACTTTGATGTCTTAGTATTTGTTATGTTGGTTACTAATTTGTATAGATGGTTGTCCCACCGGAGTGTTAGTGTGGATGCCAATCACGATGATCTGGTTCGTACATGATGGAATCTAGAATATCAATAAGAATAAATATCAAATAGATATTATGTATTCAATAATTGAACAAAACAACAATCAAAGAATACAAACTTTGGTAAAATAACAAATCTAAGATGAGTAAGAAATTGAAAGAAGATTTTTTCCACTGTCTAATCTTTTAACATAAATTGTGATTGTGCTTCCTTTCACAGGTTTTCAAAGGAGTTAAAGATAAAGGTTTAATATTTTTTATTGGATTGATAGTTTAAAATGGAAGTTACAAAATGGATAGTGGCTAGTTAAAATTTGTGACATGAATTTCTAAATCCATGACATTTTGAATTTTTTAAGATGGTTTAATAATGAGGGATGACAGTTTAATCTTAACAATGACATGTCTCATATTAAATCTTTTGTGCATTAAAATCAGGTAATTAATTTTAATTATTTCAACAGTCTATTCTTAGAATTTTGACACGTGTTATTTCTTTAAAATTAGTATAGACTTAAGTCATACATATTCCCTTGAAGTTGTCCGCATATTTCATTTGAACACCTTAACTAAGTCTTGTACCCATTGAACACATGTAGTACTTAGGATAGACACCCATATGACATTTTTTGGAAAATCAGCCAAAAATATAATGTGTGTGAGACAGACTCCTATAACATAACATGACAATATGACGAATAAAATTATGAGATGTGTCAACGGGATACAAAAAATTATCAAAATTTATACTAACTCAATATGATTTAAAAAAATATTTTAAAAGAAAAAAGAATTACCCACCAAATTGTTCCCTACAACCAATAAGAATCAGCCCCCACCTGATCTTTCTCTTTTTGGTTTCCATTCTTTTATCATAAATTAACCATGTAAATTGTTCAAATTAAATAAAAAAAGTAAACGAACTTTAATAATCACTGTTGTTTAATTTGTTACCAAATCTACCAAGTTCTTTCTACTATCTATCATAATACTATTCTAAAAGTTTTCTTTTAAGTTTCTAAATAAACAATTGTAGATATATATTTAATGGTGATAAAGGATGTGAAGTGAGTGTAAAAATAATTATAAAAATTAAAGGAATATAGAGTTGATTAAAAAAACTTGACCAAGTGTCGGTCTAAATGGTAGAGGTGATGGTAATTGTTGCGTAATAGAAGAAGAATAAATGGATGTATTTGCATAAAATAATATTGGTAATTATATTTTTCAGATGAAACTATTATATGAGAGACTGGGAGAGGGAGAGGTGACTGAAGACAAAAAGGGAGGAGATGAGTTGATGGTGGTGGGGACGATAACAGTGGCAATGATAGAAATGGAGGCGATGGACTGGTGTTGGAAGAAGCTATGGTTCCCAAAGAAAGAAGAAGAAAGAGATTACAAAAATATGATTAAAGAAAGCTAAAAGTAGCCCTTTCACACGCTCAATATGGGTATGTTGCACCTTCTATGCCATGTCAGAGAAAAGTGTCTAATAGATATCTATTATGAACAATAAAAGTTTTCAATATGGATTATCTATAGTGAAAGGTGTCTAAGTAAATTATGTAAACAACTTTAAGTGTCTTTGCATAACTTAAGCAATCATTAGATATATAGAATTATTATAATTATCATCATCGTCATTTTTGTGATTATCATAATCATCATCTTCATTATCATCATCATCATCGTCATCATCATAATCATTATCAAACATACGTACAGACATATATATTATGGAGGGAGGGAGAGAGAGAGAGAGATTTTATAATAATAATGTAATTTTTTTTCAAATTAATCAATATCACGACCCAGACCATCATGATTGACACCTACACTAACCCCCTAGTGGGTGAACCACTACTAAAACTAAAAGATTCTAAGTCACCCTTGAATTTGGAAGCAACGATCACAAATCTTCTAGGAGAGCTCTGTCAATAGACGCCAGAAAATGCCCTATACTAAATTAAAATAAGAGCAAGTGTAGTATCAGTAACAACCACTGTGTACTGGTAGGATCACGCGGCTATCACACTAAGTAAAGTATAAACAAGTTATTTAAAACAATATAGTCATGAAAACAATATATTCAATATCACATGCTTCAACAATTTGAAATTTATCACAAGTAGTTGTTCCAATCATGGAACCCGAACCCAAACTGCATTGGAACATGGTACTCAATCCCATAGTAATGGTAGAATGTGGCAACCGATCTCATATATGCTGGAATGTGGCAATTCGATTCAAGTTAATTGTGTCGTAACGTGGCAATCTGATCCATCACAAACAAAATTATACTTCCGAGTCATACTTTTAAGTGATTGATGGCATAAATGCATTCAGCTATATCATTTACAACAAGTCTGAATCAACAATGAAACATTCACTTACATACATGCATCATAATGAAGTAATAAAAAAAATACATCACACAATCCTAGAATAATAACTATCACCTACCTCGAAAAAAGCTTGAAACCTTAATAAACTTGATAATCCCTTTTTCCGTATTCATTTCGTTTTTTCTTGGTCTTTAAACAATCACAATAACAATAGAATAAACAAACATTCTTTAATTAGCCAAAACTATAACAATTCCATGATCCTAGATCAAACCCATGATCTCAATTATCCAATTTAGGGTTATTTACACCACATAATTTATATCCAATCCATTACCCATTGTTATTTACTCATTCTATTACGTTCTACGAATCAAAAAGACGAAATCGAGGAATGAAAAGCTTTTCTTATCCTTAAGAATGGTGAAAAACAAGTAAGAGTCGTCGAGCGTTCGTTACTTTTCTCAAAAAGTCAAGAATGCATAATAAGTTGTTTAGGAGCTATTAAAAACTTTAATTTGCATCCTCCCGAGCACAGTGGCAGTGCCAAAGCGGCATAAATCCCCTCCAGGGCGGTTCCTCTTCATATTGGAGGTTCTTATATAACAAAATTGAATCCCACTTGATGATATAATCACCGTCATTATGATACCTAAACATGAATACATCGAATACCAGATGAATGCTTGATAAATTAGGAGTTAAAGCAACTTATAAAGTACCAGTCTCACACATTCACGAATATCAAATGGACTAATGTACCTAGGACATAGTTTGCCCTTCTTACCAAATCTCATTAACCCTTTCATGGATAATACCGTAAGAAGAACATTTTCACTATATAAGGAAATACCATGTTTATGACCTTATGATCCGCATACTTCTTTTGTCTACTCTGGGATGCTAGAAGTTTACCTTAAATGTTCATCACTTTATCTTTAGCATCTTTTAGTAAATCGACCCTCAAAGGTTTCACATCTCCAACCTCTAACCATCCCATGAGTAATATATATTCCCTTCGATAGACTGCCTCAAAAGGTGTCATGTTTATTCTAAAGTGATAACTATTATTATGAAAAAACTCTCACAAAGGTAGGAACTTATCCCAATGCCTTCCAAAATCAGTCACATGCTCTCAATATGTTTTCTAACACATAAATATTCCTCTCTGACTGCCCGTCTATCAGCGGATGGAAGGTTGTACTAAAAGTAAATTGTGTGCCAAATTCATCATGAAATTTCCTCCAACACTTGAAAGTGAATTGGGTACCATATCATGAGATGATAGAAAGGGGCACCCCATGCAACCTCACTATCTCTTTCACATACACTTTATCCATTTGTTCAACATCATAGCAACTTTTCCAAGAATAAAATGGGCTAATTTAGTCAATCTATCAACCACTACCCAAATAGAATCAAACTTCCCCAAGGTTTTAGGAAGACCAACCACAAAGTTCATGAATATTCTTTCCCACTTCAATTTATGAATTGACATTCTTTGAAGTAAGCATGCAGGACTTTGATGTTCATACTTCACTTGTTGATAATTTTTGACACTTCACCACAAATTCCGCTATGTCATTTTTCTTACTTGAGAATAAATATATTCATTTATGGTATCTCTACATGTTGGTCACACTAAAATGAATAGAATATCGCGAATCGTGAGCCTTTGCCAAAAATTTCCCAATCAAGCCATCTACTCTCAAAATTCATATTCTACTCTTAAAGTTGAGTACACTATTTGCTTCAAGGGTGGTTTCGTGTGCCATACCCGTCTTTTTCTAAGATCCTCCAAATTTCCATCTTTTTGAGATGCCCAAATGCATAAATGTAGACTCTAGGGTCTTAATTCATTGACAAAAGGTCGCTAGGATATGCTTAAGCAAGCCAAACTATCTATACTAACCACTGTCGACAAAAAGAGTCTACCACCACAGTGGCCTTTCCCAGATAGTATTGAATGGTCACGTCATAATCCTTAAGTAACTTCATCCACCTTCGTTGTCTCAAATTTAGATCCTTTTATAAGAACATATGCTTCAAACTATGATGATTGGTACACACTTCACACTTAACACCATAGATGTATTGTTGCAAAATCTTAAGAATGAACATTACCGCTGTCAACTCCAAACCATGCGTTGGGTAATTCCTCTCATGCGAGGCATAATCTATAATATTATTGTCCTACATCAACACAACACCTAAACCAGAATATGAAGAATTGAAATAAATACTAAAATCTTTGCCTTTGACCGATAATTCTAGGATGGGCCTAGTGGTCAAGAAAGTCTTTGGTCAAATTGGTCAGTTGAGTAGAAATGGAAGCAAAATTCTTCAAATCCAACGTAATAGCTAGAGAGTCCCATGAAACTTGTACCTTCTGTCACAAAGCATGGCCGAATTCAATTCTTAAACGCCTTAATCTTTTGAAGACCTACAATTACACTTTCTTTTGAAACAACATGACCCAAAAATGCAAGAGACTTTAACCAAAAGTTACACTTACAAAATTTAGCTTATAACATTTGACTCCCGAGAACATCAAGAACAATATGAAGATGGTCGACATGATCTTTCTCACTTTTTGAGTAGACTAAATAACCATTAATAAATACTATCATGAACGAATCAAGAAATTGTTTGAACACCCCATTCATTAGACTCATGAAAGTTGAAGACGCATTGGTCAAACCAAAACACATAACAAAAAACTCAAAGGTCCCATAATGAGTTCTATACTCCGGCTTGGGCACATCCTCAAGCCTGATTTTAAATTAATGGTATATTGATGTTAGATCAATCATAGAGAAAATTGTTTCCCCTTTCAATTGGTCAAAAAGATAATCTGTTTGATGTAAAAGGTACTTTTTTCGAATAGTGACCCTATTCAATTATCTCTTATATACACACATTCTCATGCTACCATCTTTCTTCTTAATAAATTAAATTGGAGAATTCATGGAGAAGCACTAGGGGGAATAAATCCCATGTCAAGAAGATCTTCGATTTGAGACTTAAGCGCTCTTAATTCTGTTGGAGCCATGCGATACAGATGGATGGAAATGGGATGAGTACCAGACTTTAAATAAATGTAGAAATCTATATCTCTCTCTGGAGGCATACCAGACAAGTCATTGGGAAATACTTCACTAAATTCAGACACCACATGAATAGACCCAATGATGGAGTCTTAATCTCAACATCCTTTAAATGGGCCAAAATAAGACAAATAACCCTGCTCTACTCATCTACTAGCCCAAATAGAGGGCATAATCTTAGCTTTCTTAGGCTTGTACACCCCTTCCCACTCTAATTTTTCCCTTTCCGAAATTTGTAGAGTGATCGATTTAGTATTAAAATTTAATACAATATAAAAGGGGGACAACCTAGTTATGCCTGACTATGATAAAGTCAGTCATATCTAAAATCACTAAATCAACCCAAGTACCCATAAACAAAATAGGTCAAGCATGATAGACATGAATAATTATGACCGACTCTGCAACAAGGGTAGAAACATGAATAAGGGCATTAATAACATGAAAAATCATATCCGATTCTATGACAAATCCCACAGAGACATAAGAATAAGTAGAACCCAGAAAAAACAACACATTAGCCACTCTCTCACAGACAAGAATAGTATATGTGATCACCGCGTCAGATGCCTCTATCTCATTCTTGAACGAAAAATCATAACATTGAGACCTATCATCTTAAAGAGCTACTTCCCCGCTTGGTTGCGCGTTACCTATGCATCCACCACGATTTCCTCTAGCTCCACGGTCTTGTTGATTACCCCCTCTACCACCTTGGCGATGTCCTCTACCATTATTACCATTCCCCGCGGGTACCACTTCTCTAGATGGATGCTGTGCGGAATCTAGCACACGCAGTTGGAGAAAATCTCTTCATTTTTAAAAGTTCTCCACAATTATAGCAAGTATGCTTAAAAGATGATCTGCTTCCTCTCGAAGGAGCGACCCGCTGGCTATCCTGAAAATTATAAGATGGAGTTCCAAAATGGTTACCTGTAGAAGCGGGCATAGCAGACTTAATTGGCTTGGCTACCAGCATTGGCTTACCATATCCTTTATAATAGGAACCCTGAAAAATTTCAAAAATTCGTGGCTCTCTTAGTCAATGCCTTAGCTTGACTGTCTCGCCTCACCCCTTCCACTTTCTTAGTATAGTTTGTCACATCATTCAAGCTTCTCCCTGTAGAAGTCATATGGAAATATAACACTTGAAATTCAGAATTCAACCCTCTAACAAATCAGTGGATCCTCTCCTCCTCTGTAGTCACCAATTGAGTAGAATATCTAGATAAAGCATGAAACTTGACCTCATAACCATTCTTATACATACAACGTTGCTCTAAATCCATAAAATCATCCTTCTTACGATCCCTCGAGGTTCTTGTCATATACTTCTCTAAGAATAAAACATGAAACTGGGCCCAAGTGATTGGAGGTCAAGTAGAAGATTATCACTCCATATAGGCTCTCCATTACTACTTCGCCTTACCTTGAAATTGGGAACACATGAACTTAACCCCATGTTGGTGAACAATACCACATATATGTTTCCTCTCGTAGCAATCCACAATGAATTCATAGGCGTACTCACACTCTGAACCAATAAATGCTATAGGTTTAAACTTTAGAAACTTAGTCAACATTTCATGCTCATTACCGGTCATAAAGGAATCCAACAAAGGACTGAAGAAAGCATTAGTAGCTATATTACCACCAGTCTTGGACGCAGTGCTAGAAGTAGGAGAATTAACAGGAACTTGAGCAAATGGAAGCACTTTAGACCAGTTAACCCTTACAAGAACTCCATAACTATTTTGGTAATATCGGGTCGATAATGGAACAACTATAGTCTCCGTTAGAACCTCTTCCTCTTGTCCATTTTCCTCAACATCACTGACCTCAATATCCCCTTCTATATCCTCATTATTTACATGAGGCTTCTAATTTATAGGAGCATTTTCAACCGGTACCTCATTTTCAGCAGGTTCTACACTCCCACGACCTCTATCCCTAGCTCTTCCTCTACCCCTTCCTCGACCACGACCTCTCACCGTAGGTTCCTCTACTGGAGCATTGACGGGAGCCGATTTATAGCATGAAAGGAGACACAAAAAAATATAGAGATTTCCTAAAGTTCTATAGCCTCTTGAAGAAAAGTAAAGGATTCCCTGTATCTTTCCGCGAGACTCTAATAGAATCATTTCTGTACATCGAGATCAATGAACCTAGGATCTGACACAAACTTTATCACGAACCAGACTGTTGTGATTGACACACCCCCTAATCCCCTGGTGGGAGAACCAGTACTACAACTAAAATCAAATAAACAAACGTAATAATTAAGGCGTTTAAGTTACAGAATCTAGTTGAATAAATTAAGTAACAATTTTTCATAAACATCAACAAGGATCCAAATGAACTAACTAAACAAATGTAGGAAGTAAACAACCTAGAGTAAAAGTCAATATACCAAAACTACTAAATGATAACCAAGTCTTGAACAAGGAGGGATGAAACCCAAATATAATGAACTAAACAACTTGCTAGAACAAATGTCTAAGTCAAAAAATGGTGGACATTGTGGACATGTAAATTTTGACCGAACCTATATTTTTCACTATTTTAAGTTGTTAAATATTTCTTTTATTTCGAATTAGATATTGTATTTTATTTCTTTATCTTATTTTGTTAAGTTTGTTTTAAAAGATTTGAAAACTACAAAAAATAGAGTCACACTTTAAGTTAGGTTTTTATTTTTCATTTTTTTTAAGAAGAAATTTCTAAAAATAATATATTTTCTTTTAGTTTAAATTCAAATAAATGAGCTAGTCTTTCTTAATTATAATTTAGAGTAGCTATACATTTTTTCTTGTAATTTTATTAGCTAATATTTTTTTAGTATTTATTTTATTTAATTTTTTTTTAAAAATGAAATGACTTACCACTACCCCACCCCATTGCCCCTATTCCCCTCTAACTCCACTACCTGCTCACTTAAACTACCCCAGTTCCCAAACACACTACCTCAACTCCACACACATCACACACACACACTACTACATATACTAGAAGCATAACACAACAATTAAAAAAAACAAAAAAAGAATCGAAAAAAGAAAATAGAAAATGAAGATTAAAAAAATAATAGACACTCACAGGAAAAGAAGGAAAAAATATCAACAAAAATTAAAAGAAAACTCACGCAAGAAAGGGGAAAAGAAGGAGAACGTTTCATTTTATTTTTCTTTCAAAATCCAAACATATTAGCATCTTCTCTTTTCTTTATCATTACTTTTATACCGGTACAATATATATACCACTACATATAACCTATAAAAGATTTATGAACGTTCTAATTGAGATTCGGTCAAGATTTTGTGATACTCAATTCTAACTTACCTCTTTTAATTTATCTATGGAGTGTGATGTAATTTTATAATTTTTTGAATATGTAGTTTTGTTTGATTCATAGTTCGATTGAAATAAATTTGAAATTAAATATATTTATTGTTATTTATTGTTGTACAATTTTGATGCTTTGAATAAGTTTCGTTAATGTCACATAGAACCTCATTAAATATCAAAATTAATTAAGGATTTAGAGTTAGTACACTTTGTTTAATTAAAAACAAAAAATTTTGGCTTAATATAGGTTGAATCATTAATTGAATTACTATTGATATACAATTTTTATTAATGTTAACATTTCCACATTTTAATCTAAATGACCTTATATCACACATATATATATATATATATATATATATATATATATATATATATATATATATATATATATATATATATATATATATATATATGTCATATTGTTTTTTACTATTTAAATTTAAATTGTTGGACCTTATACAAATTTAGTCGGTGTTAATAATAATGATTTGATTTGAACAAGTTATTTTTTATTTATAAAGGCAAATAATTCTTTTTAACGTTAAAAAAACTTCTTTACACCTCATAAAAATATTTACCTCAATTAAGAATGTTGTTACACCTATTTTTTAGGCATTGTGTAACGACCCTCAAAATTAACTAGGTTAATATGGAGCCTATCATGCAAGTTATAAGTTAATAAGGTGTTAGAACAATGAATATTAGCATTAGAAGTCAGTTTATAGAGTTTGGAAGTCAAAATGCAAAGGACGACCAGAACGTCCGGAAACTAGTCTTGAGTATGTGCTATTTTGTCATTGATTGTTGTATGTTTTTTTGGTGTTGTTTGGAGTCAAAAATCAGTGAGATGACACTAAAACCTAGAGGGAAATGTTTAGGGTCAAAATGTCCGTTTATGACTCTCCAAGGACCGCCCTAAGGTTCCTAGAGGAGAACTCAACCTTGGGCCGACAATCTTCTGCAGGAAGAAAGAATTGTTCATAGATGATACCAATCCGTGTCGCGGATTTGGTTCACCAAGGACCAAATTTTTGGTCCGCGTCGCGGAATCTTATGTACCAAAATTTGTTTCCAAAAAACTTGTGGGAACATCTTCGCGACGTGGACTTTTTCCCCGAAGATAATTTCGAAAATTAAAGTTAAGTATGACTTTTAAAAAGGTCCAATTAATGTAGAGGTATTTTGGGTACTTTGGGTGTGTATTATATATAGGTTTTTGGTCATTATACACCCATTAATCTAATCATAAATCCTAACACTCAATTAAAATCATAAAATTTTACATGCTCTCCCTTCTCTCTAAATTCTCTCTCTAGTTCAATCCTTTGTTGATGACCTTCAAGTTACAAGGAAGAAGGTCGAATTCTCCAAGGTTTCAAGCTTAATTTCGTGGGATTTCTTCAATATAGGTATGGTGATTTCATCCTTGATTCTTCTTTGATTCAAGGAGTCAATTTCTAAGGCTTTTCAAAAGATCTAAAAGAAAAAAATCGCAAGTCCCTATTTTGAATTCTACGCATGGGTTCTTGCATGAAAAGAATTAAATAAATGTTTTATGAAGTAATTGATGTTAATTGGTGGTTTTAAGATCAGAACTTCCATGAACCCATGTGTTTCTTGAATTCCTAATTTTGTCTCTAAAGTGAGTGAAGTGATCATGGCTTAATCTTATTGAATTCATGTGTAGATTGTTGTGGGCTATTGATTTATGTATTGATTATTGTAGAATTGTTCATAGCTTGTTTTATAATGTTGATGTCTATATTGAGTATTGTTGGATCATTGATATGGATGAAATATTGTCTTAGCCTTTTGTATATTATCATTAGTAAGACTCTGTTATTGTATAAATTGTTGAAAAGGCTAAGGAATGGTGATGATGGTTATTGGAAGGTGGTGTGTTTATATATTTCCCTTATTTTGGATAGATTGATATTGAATTGTATTGATTGGTATGGTCCTCTTATGATGGTGGTGATTAATTATTATATATGTTATCGACATGGCCTTGTCAACATTATTCTGTGAAATATGGTATGATCATGATTTGGTTTATGTGAAGGTATAGAAGAAGGTGCTCATGTATTGTTTAAATTATCCAATACGTGTTCTATGATAGTATGATTGAATTATATACATTCTAGTTGTTGATTTATGATGATTAAGGACTTGGGAGAGCCTTCATAGAATGATGTTATTTCTCAATTGGTAGAATTGAGTCTTTCTTCTTGATACATGAAAGCTTATGGATTATGAACTCTTGACTTGGTAGTCTTAGTCACCTTGTCATGTATGTGTATGAATGTACAAATGAAAGTCTAGGATCGGTAGACCTAATGTAGGTTCCCTTCTATGAAAGACTTAAATGGAACCTTGAATATTAAAAGAACGTTAGAATGAGCTATCTGAATTAACCTTTATTGGAAGCCCTAGTGGACCCTATCTTGGTAGAAGTATTATGAGTCGGTAGGACATAAAGATGGTACCTTCTCAACTTATTCTATGAGAACAAAAGAAAAGCACCGAGTGGATATGCTTCTGGTAGTAGCTTTACTTGAGCATGAGAGTAGAATACAAAGAAGACCTTGATATCCCTTAATCATGCGCAACATGGGATTATTACTAGTTCTACCTTTGAGAAGTAGAACACCTTTCACGGTGTGGTGCTCTTATGACACCAGATTCCATTCCTAGATAGTGTGGTCTATATTTATTAGTGACTATTCTCATCATGTGGATGTTCATTCTAGTGTTGGAGAAGTTATACACCGTGTAGGTAGTGGAATGAGACACTATCTATACATGGCACGAGTAGGCTTTGAAGGGTCTAGGATGAGTTCCCTAGGTCTTCCAAGACCATTATGTGAAGTCCTCTAATTGTATGATTAACTTTTAAATGACTTATGTAATGAATTTTCTTTTAATGATAGAATTTTGAGATGAATGGTTCTTAGCTAGGGTAGCTTTGAGGATCATCTAGGTGTCTTTGACGAGGGTGTATGGGAATTCTCTTCATGTCTTACTTAGGGGAGTCTTAAAGTAATGTTAGGTAGAGATTCTAAATTGATGAAAGGCTTACTTTTTGAATATGAAATATGTCATATATATGATTGTTGACTTATATTATGTCTATTAAACTCTTATGATGAAGGTTTCTATCAAAATTACATAAAAGTACATTTTAAACTAGATGTCCTTTTTTGCATAGTTTTCTTGCATGTTCACCATACTTAGTCCATTCAATGTGCTAATTCCATATGTTTTCCGTGTCTTCAAGTGTAGGTGGCAAGTGAGGATTCAATTTAACGTTGAAGCTTGGGAAATAACATTCTCTCAAGTTCGGTATGTCCTCATATGTTCTAGGACATGACTTGTTTTTTTGTTTTAGATTTTCGAATACTTTGTAATGGACAATAGTTTCTTTTCAAATTGATGAAAGGGTTGTGACCTTTTGTTATTTCACTTGTGTCTAAGATGGAATATGTTGAGACTTATTATCTATCTTATACTTTTATAAAAGAGTTTGACTATTATGTTGAAAAGTTTTAATTCTAAACTACTTTTCATATGTATGCAATGAATGAATGCTAAGATGCTTGTACAAGACCTCCGAGAGATCAAGTACGCCTTTTGACGACTTGGGGATGCTCTTGGGTCGTTACTCATTAAAAGAAACGCAAGGATGTGGTTACGCACCTTGGCCAAATTATTTTACTAATTAAATTTTATTACATTAAATCAACAGGTTTAAATAGAGATTATTAGGTGAGATGAACTCGAGAGAGGAAGATAGTTATGTCTCCAAATGTCAAGATTGAGAAAGAAGTTATGCATCCGGTTTAGGATTAATAAAAACTCAAAATTAAAAATTAAGCAAACCATGATATACCGACACAAGTTATCCTAAATATATCAAGATAAGTATACATCAATAAATGTGACCGTGCTAGAACCATGACACTCGAGGGATGCCTAATACTTTCCCCTCTGTCAACAAAATTCCTTACTTGAATTTCTAATTTGCATACCAATTGAAGAGTCATTTCCGTTTGATTAGAGATTAAAAATATGTGACTTGGAGCACCGTAACTCAATTCAAAGTGGTAACAATGAAATGAAATAAAATAAATATTCCCGTAATTGAAAGTAACTTAAATTGGAAAAATCCTCCCTCTTCCATGCTTGAAAAAAGGGTTTGACAAACATAGAATAAAGAGAATTCCATGGTAGCCCAAAAGTTGCTAGCTCACCCTAGAATTTGGAAGCAACAATCACATATCATCTCAGCGAGGTCTGTTAATAGACGCCTCAAGATGCCCTGTACTTAATAAAAGTAAGAGTAAGTGTTGTATCAGTACACAACCATCATGTATTAGTAGGATCACGTGGCTTTTCCTCTAAGTGAAACATAAGCAAGTTAATTACAACAATCTAATCATGCAATATATCCAACATATACAATATTCAATATCACAGGCTTCAACAATTTAACAGTTCTTTTTGGATTTTTGGGTAATTTACAATCTTTAGCTATGTGTCCTATCTTTCCACAATTATAACAAGTACATTGGGATATTTTTCTTTTTGGTCTGTATGGTCTTTTTATTTTATGATTTTTTACATAATACCTTCGTCTCGGTTGTTTATATTTATATATAGTTTTGTTTTTTCTATAATTTTTATATCTTTTAGATTTTTGTTTTTTAGTTGTGCACCAACTGTTAATCAACAATGCAACATTTGCATATATACATGCATCATAATGAAGTAATAACAAGAATACATTACACATGCATAGAATAACGACCATCACCTACCTCAAAACAAGCCTGAAACCCTAAAAAAGTTGACACTTTCTTGGATTTGTTCCACTTATTCTCAGTCTACAAATAATCATAATAATAGAAAAAACAACAAAAATAACTAATCAAGCAAAACTATAACAATTCCATGAACCCTAGATCAAACCAATTTTCAAAATAATAAAGTTTAAGGTTATTTCAACCATAGATTCTATATCAAAACGATTCCCTGTAAATAATATCACATGCTATTACGTTAGACAGATTGAAAAATGGATTCAGGGAGTGAAAACTAACCTTTAACCTCAAGAATAGTGAAAAACGAGTAGGAGTTGCCTTGGGTTTTTTACTTAGCTCCAAAATTCAAAAAATACATAATCAGGTCGTTTAGGGGTTTACTAACGACTTTAATACGCATCCTAGCCACTAGATCAGTCATCACCCCACCACAATGGCAGCACAAATGTGGTGGATATCCCCACTAGGGCAGGATTCTCAAAGAAGTAGCTTATTCCATGAATTTTTGAATCCCCATTTTACAACACATCTCTAACCCACGACACTTAGACCCAAAGTTCTTTTAGCCCAAATTAAATTCCATAAACTGGTACAAATTTCTTAACGAGTTATCTAATTACTCATATAATCAATATTGTATTGTAACCTGATTTTCCTATGCCTCAAACACTTTGATTTCGTAAAATTTTTGACTAGATTGGGAAAATTATAAATACTACAAAAAAGTTTTACAACCCAAAAATTTTCCCATTGACTTTCAAATACGACAAAACCCTGTTGTTATACTCAAAATCACAATTTACAAGTACTCTCACAAAATCCACATTATCCTCTTGTTATGTTATCATTAAAGATGGCAAAATTTGATCGTTTGATTTAAATATAATGTAACTAAAAAGATACCATGATTATGATATGACGAGTATAAAACTAAGAAGCTTTAATCACTTTAATAACAAATTTTTGGCATGCTGTTTATATATTTAAATTTGTCTTTCTCTTATTCTAAAAATCATATCATATATCAATTATATGTGAAATATCATATCATTATATGATATTTTAGTATTACATAATTCTTACATTTGAATATTACCTTTATAAATTTATTTTGAAATAAATTCCAAATAATATATTGAACGAATAAGAATATGTAGGAAAGATAATCCTATAACAAATAATTTTTATTGAAATAAAAAATTAAGAAGAGAGGCAAAATTTGAGAGTAAAAAAGGTGTTGCATATATCGGTTACAAAAATTTTTAGAATATAAACTTTTATTGTATTAAGAATTAAGAATAGTAAAAATGTGTAAAACAAATAACAAAACAATTAAGAAAATCGACAATACATTTTAAACATGATTTGTACTTTTACTAGATTTAAAACCCCGTGCTAGCACGGTCCCAAGGGAAACTTAAAATAAGTCTTAATGCACAAACATGACTCTTAACTTGACGTTAGTTGGAAATTATGACCTTTAACTTTAGATGTGCACAAGTAGACTCTTAAAATTGTATAAACATGTTCAAATATACACATTTGTCCTACGTGACACTCTACATGACAATTTTGTTTCCTACTTGACGTCCTATCTGTATTATGCCATGAAGAACAAGTGTCTCTACTTGTTGAATTTTACACAAGTTTAAGTGTCTACTTGTGCACATTAAAAGTTAGAGGACTAAGGGTCATATTTATGTATTATAGAAAGTCAAAAATGTATGAACAAACATATATTTACATTGTAACAAGCATTTTGAGTAGGCAAAACTCTGGCTAACACAAATGTAGAAAACTAGTATACTCATAAAAAGGAATAACTTTTGTGCAACTAATTTCTTAAATGTTGGTAAGGGCAATCAAAATCCAGTTGTCACGACCGGGAAGAACCCCCTAGATGCAACTGTCATCGTCATCCTTGGAGAGGACTTATACAAGCCCTTAGAATTCGTCATAATATTTCATTGGTCGAAAATGCTAGAAAATTTGAACTTAATAGATATTGAGATATACTTACACATCTCACTTATTTTATATGGAATTTACTTAGATTCCTGGCATATGAAGCCTACATAGCCTTCTCATTTATTTAACATAATAAATACGTAAGGATTTAGTATTATAAAGGTGTCTCACATTAAACCATCTAAATGAAATAGAACATTCTAGCATAGCCTTTATTCAAATTCATATTGCCACATAGGGCTGACAACAAATATCTTCACGAATAGGAAAGAAATTAATGTCTTTAAGACCATAGTAATACTACTAGGATAGAACATGTGGAACCATCCTTGAAGTAGAGGACCTACAAAAGCTTGAGAAAAAGTAGAAGTTTTCTTAAAAAGAGATCTTGATACCTTAACGGCCCGAACCTACATTGTTTTTGAAAAGGGAAAGAATATTGTTTTGTACAACCACATTTTCTAAGTATGGAAACATGTGCACATAAAACATTGAAATCATGCTTAAAAGGATAGTTTAAAACCATGCTAAGTCACTTTCAAAAGGCTTTATGCACATTTAAGAACATATACAAGTCAATGATCACATATTTACCTAAGACAAGTCTATATTCAACACAAGACAAACATCATCATAAAGTCAAGTCAACATTGATATTATCGACAATAAGTCATATCAACATGAATGGCATCACATAAAGATCATATAAGCATAACAACTCCAAATCAACATGAATGGCATCACATAAATATCATATATGCATAACAACTCCAACATAATGTCATAACAACAATTCATGTACAAGAGTTCATATTAGCACAACATATAAGACACTTACCCACAACCCCTCCCAAGCATATAATTGCAATATTTATGTGGAGCCCCATAACCCCACATAATCAAGTAAGGAAAGAAACTATAAGTAATGTGTTACTTCATATAACATAACATTATGAGTAGTCATAATCATATATAGCACTATTGACTAATAGCATGTTCATAAATGAAACTAACATCATATAGGATCATCAACATGTAAAGTCAGCATATGCATATCATTTATGTCATATGAATATAAGAACAACCTCCTAGGACTTTCGTCAAGGCTTACTAGTGCAATGTATAGGTAGAGTCCCATACCCCTACTTACACTAAGTATAACCCCTTAAGTCACCCTGATAGAGTTCACTTATTAATTTCATTCATTCATTTAAATTTATGGAACAATAGGCTTAACCAACAATAGACCATGTGAGCTAAACATGGAATCCGGTGTTATAAAACCCTACACCGAAATAAGGTGGTCTACATTCAAAGGTAAGACCAAAACATTAACATAGAATTCTAGGTGGATCCACTATGTGAGCAACAGAGTTAAGGAACTAGGAGATATGTCTTGAACCCTCTGCATGCCCATTAAAATTTGGAGCCCTTATCTCATGAAAATATTAGGTGAATTTCCCTTCTATGGGGAGTCAATACCTCTCATTTTCAAGTTTACTTAGTGCTAAACTAAAGTCACTTTTTGAAATGCCATTATTGAAATTACAATATGCACCAAAAAAGAGTGCAACAAGTGTAGTATGAGTACGAAACCACGTGTAATCAGTATATCTCATTGACCGAGGGCGAAGAAGTAGTGACGGGAGTTAGTATAAGAAAAATCAATTTGTTAATTATACAAATCTATATTACACTTACCTATCGAGTTTCATCAAATAGAGTTAATCAAATATCTATTACATTCAGATCAACAATAAAACACATAATCATCAAGTATGAAGAATGTCATTAGATGTTATGCAATATAACACCATGAAATGATATGCCTCAGAATGCCCAGTACTCTCTCATTTGTATATACATGATACTCCTCGGAAATACATCAAATGTTCATGCTCTATGGGGGGACTCGTGAGGTCCATATGCCGACAAGGACGATCTCCACGTGTCTGCGCGGTCAATCTCAATGCACTATCATAAAATCATATAATTTCCACACTAATGGTCTCCATGACCCCAAATTATAATCTTAACATCTCACAATCCCCAGTACGGACGATCTCCACGTGCCCAACTTATACTCAATCTCATGTCAATGCATGTACACAATATTATTTCAATAAAGGGGATGATGATGCATCTCAATCAATCAGTATCAACATAATACATAACCACCTTAATTATCACAACTATACAGGTGCAAGAAAGAAAAATACAATCACACAATGAATTCAAGTCAATAATAAATCAACTAATTCCCATATGCTTTGGAATTCTCAGATTTCAATCCTCCTAATATAGTAATAAACTTTCCATTTATAAAATCGGTACTCATAGCAATACCCGTCACAGCATTGATACGAGACATCCATCTTTCTCCCTTTCTCATGGTCAATTCCATTCTTTTTAATTTCAAAATAAAAAAAATATCCTCCAATGAATTCTAAACGTCTTAACATATCTAAAATGCTGAAAACGTGTCACCAATCCTTACAATTTTTCCTTTCGTTTTTGCGAAGTTTTCGAACATTCCCAATCTATCAATTGTGCAATATTCTTAAGCAAACAAATCTATAGACATCCATAGAGCTATACATCTATTATGGACACCAAAACTCGTTCAACCCAATGATACGAAAACAAACATCCATGACATATAATAAATTCACAAATTTTCGTGCCGTCTAATATGTCGAGTCACATATTCCTAAATTTTAAGCCTAGAGTTAGATCTTAATTCCACTAAATAACATACTCTTATAGTGTTCATATAAATTAGGCTTTCTAATTAATAGTGAGTGAGAAGAATAGCAACAAAAACTAAAAGAAAATTAACAAACACTATAAACTTCCACAATTACTATACTTTAGTTCCTTTAATTTTATTTATATTATTTATTCCCCAGGCAAACTTTTACCAACAGAAATTTTTAAATCTAACTTAATTACATAAAAAAAATAGGTCAAAAAAATCTTCTCATACAATGCAACAAAAACAGAAAAATTCGAAACCTTAAAACCCTTTTTATTCCCCTTTTCTTTTAAAACCTAAGTCACATAACAATTAGTATTTGCCAACATTAGCAACGCCCTACTGCCTCAAATTTCAGCAAATCACCCAATCTATTTAAATGATAATTTCATAATGAAAAAGTATTTCACTTCGTTACCCTTTACATAATTAAAGAACACAATCTATATAATTCAACGCAATCTTGACCACTTAATACCAATTCCTTTTCTCCATTTAATAATATAATAACAATATACTGCCACATTGACTGCCAAAGTTAGAAAATTTGCAAATCCTTAAGACTTTAATTTATATATAATAGTATTTTATTTTTTTAACGTAGCAATTAAACATGAAACCTTGAAAACTTTTTAACAACTCACCTGTAAATTTGATCTAGCAACCCTGGTCTTCCCAGTAAGTTATGTGACCTTATTTCTTTTACTTATTCAATTTATGATTAAAAAAATAATTAAACTCCTCTAACTTATTCTAATTATGTGGGTAAATCATAAAAAAAGTTTAAATAAGTGATGGAATTGGCCCATCAATTATTAACTATATTATTTATTTAATAAAATTTTCATCAACTAGATTCTCGTATTTACCATTTAAAATTTTATTTAAAATTTTATCGGGAGAGTCAAAATAGTCCTATAGTCGAAAGACCTAGCAGGTAGTTACATCATCTACTACTAACATAAAGTTCGTCCTCGAAGGGTAAATAATAGGATGTACATGATTACTAGAAAGATCACGATATCTAGTTTATATGTCCGAACTACACTTTCAAGTAGTCCCCTCAATCGGATGATGCTTCCATTGAACCTTTAATAAAACAATTTCTTCGATCTCTAATCTCATTGAATTCCATTAAATCACATTGAAATCATATCAACGGTACATTATCAACGTCAAAATGTGAATTACAGGGTGCAAAACCTGATAAATTAGGTGGCAAAGACAACTCCTAAGTCATATTGGACATCCTCGAAAGTACCAATAAACATTGAGCTTAATTTTCCCTTCATCCTAATTCTCATATACTTTATCAGTAAAACATTCAATAAAACCCGCTCTCCAACCATGAAATCAACATCTAGAACCTTTTGATCTGCATAACTCTTTTTCCTACTATGAACCATGAGAAGCTATATCCAATCAATTTGGCCTAATACAAGAACTCTCTCGACATATTTGTACCCCACAACCTAATGCCAAGTAGACGAAATGAAACAACTGGGTATCGACATCTTCTACTATTAATGACTCAAATGATATCATCTTAATACTTGAAAAAAAACTATCGCAGTATGCAAATTTTAATAAAACAATAACTTATCCCAATGACCGCCATAATTGATCATACATGCTTGTAACATGTCCTTAAGGGCCTAAATATTCCATTCGAATAAACCATCAAACTAAAGGTGGACATTAATTCTAAGATCCAAACAAGTAACAAACGTTTTTATCTTCATAGACTTCTAGAAATAGTATGTAAGTTATGTACCACAACAAAATAAAAATAATAAATTAAATGGCATCTCATACAAGTGAACTATCTCCCGAATGTATATTTAGGCTAACTTATCAAAACTACAAGTAATTTAAATTGATATTAAATATGTACACTTGGTCAATCGATCCATTATAACACATATATCAAACTTGCACAAGATATGTAGCAACCCTACCACAATACTCATAGCAATATGTTTCCAGTCCAACTTAAGTACATGCATCATTTAAGTCATAAATTAATGCTTTTGGTGCTCATAATATAATTTATAATAATTCAAACACGAGATACAAATTCAATCCCTTCATACAATACTATTGGTAATATTGATTCAAGTTAAAATGTACCCCAATTGCCTCTTTATGAATAAAAATCTGAACTATCGATCTCTTTCATGATTTATCTAGTCAGCTCACATATTGGAAGAACATAATAAAATCCCTTATCCATAAAACTCACTCACTACCAAGAATTTCTTCCTTGATTTCTCCTTGTAACACCTTATTGTAAGTCGTACACAAATTTCCATCACCATATATCGAACACAAATCTTCTCAAATAAGGACTTCTCACCTCCATGTAATAAAGGTAGACTGTCCATACTCAGTGTATTCCACCCTAAGTTATCTACTATCACATTTGCTTTGTCCAAACGATAAACAGTAATTATTCCATATTCCTTGAGAAAATTCTATATCCATTGTCTTAAATTTAGATTCCTTTTATTAAATATTCTACTAAAACACCTCGAAATACACACTATAAATATAATGTCTCTACAATTTTATTGCAAGCATCACCACCACCAAGTTTAAGCTATAACTAAGACATTTCTTTTCATTACCTTTCAATTATCTTGAAGAATAAGCCATCACCTATATTTGTACATTAATACCCAACCAAAATATAAATAGAATGAAATACCACTAAAACACAACTGTTGTTGGGGACTTAAAAAAATATCTTGCTACGCTCCGAATTTGATCTCCATCATTTAAATCAACCACAAAGAAGTCTGGAATACTAATTCCAAATTTTAGCCCAACCCAACGGTTAGTTAATCAGGAAACAGGATCTGAAGGTTGCTGGTCGGAGATAACGATTGCAGCAGAACTAAGATTTTTCTTCTCTCTCATTGAAGCTTTTTTAAAAAAACTCTCTTATGTCGTAATGTCTTTCAAGAAAATACAAATTAGTAATTGAATTATTCTATCTATCAGCACCCTCAACTATTTATAAAGTTGTCTTTTTCCTTACAAGTCAACCCAACTACAAATAGGAGTACAATTTCAATTATTTTTTTCTGATAGATTTGGAAACCAAATAAGGAGAATAATTACAATTTTTTCCAAGTAGGATTATGCCATGAGACTTTTAGATACAACATGGGTAGTAACCCAACATTTAGCTTTTAAAAGGTCACCTCACACACATCAAACCATTGGAAAACCACTTACCGCTAGGTTAATCTAGTAAATGCAGGTGTAGTGAAAAAGAACACTATTTATACCAACAAACTATGCTTAATAACTCTAGATATAATAACTAAAATAGGTCATAATCAATTTCAAACTGCCTCAATTTCCTTAGGATCCCCCATAATACATTTCTTGATCACTACACATTTCAAGTATGCCACCAATTAATTGAAACCCACACTAAAAAACGTGAATAAATCTTAATTTTCTTCAGATTTGTAACGAAACATACTCAAATAATGCTCGTGATCCTTCCTACTAGGGGAGTATACAATTATATCCTTGATGAAAGTAATAACAAAGGAATCCCAATATGATAGAACACCCAATAAAAGTATTCTTGATCCAACAAAATTTCTTACTCAACAAGTCTTGTTATTGTTCTTTCAAATTCATCGGAGTATCTAAATAAGAAATAACAAAATTGGCCAAGTGTCTAACTATAAGTCAATCCTGAATTTATATCAAAATCACTGGGAATACCCTTACAAAATCTCTTTGACCATTTGAATTGGCTCTAAAGAAGAGATATTATCACTAGTATCACAAACATAAGACGAATAGATGAAGCAACACTTGTTCCCATGCATTGAAATATTAGATACCAAAAAATTACCCTTCTTAAATGGGTACTGAGACTATCCTGCCAGTTAAATTTTGCAATATCAGACATATTTGAAGTTAGTATGAAATTGTATGAAGTAGAGAAATTTAGTGCATTTTCAATATTTTATTGAAGTCTACCATTCTCGGGATAGTTAAGTCTGTCCACTTGTCATGTACTAACTGTCAACAACATAAGATAGATCCAATCGATCTACCACTAAGAATCATCTACTGGTTACGAATATATGCAAACATAGAAGAAGAGTTTCAAAACATAGTCAAATCCAACTAAGGTATATACTAACGATGTAGATCTTCACTTGAAATAAAACTATAGTCAAATGAGAGTATATCAAATGATACTTTTAACGACCTTGATTATCCTAGTACAATTAGTTACTTATAAAGATAATATTTCCAGTCACTGTTATTTGGTCTAAGATCAATTTAGCGATTCATAAATACTATGCATACATCTCTACAAGTGTCCTCATGTAGCTTCATACAACTATTCATTCCAAAATTCCTTAGCTAAAGATTATTTCCCCCTATTATTTTTAACTAATATTACTAATCCTCAATCCTATATCTGAAAAGCTCCTCACAATATGTATTTATCACAATCTATCAATAACCTCCAATGAAATGTCTTTACTGACTTATATTTATTATAACCTTTAATAATCTTTTGATGTATTAGACTTAACCAATCATGTGAATCAACATCAATTTGTTCATAGTGCCATTCAACTTGAATTATTCAATATATCATCAGCATACCTCCACTCTAAATGATAAAAAGGAAATCTGTCATACATATCTTATAATAAAATCTTACCCTCTCAAAAGTCATGAGAAGTGATCGTATTTTATTTCTTAATATTTTCTCAACTTCTCCCCATATCCATTCCATAATCACTAAACTCTTATTTTATCAATTTAATCTTCCTTACCTTACACTTCTTCTCAAAAAATCGACTTTATAATTTTCGTTACTAGATTATTCACTAATTGTAAGCAAGAGTCATAAACTTATCCTGATAAATTCAAATGAAATTCCAGTATCGTTGTCTAAATAATACCTGAAGAAAAACCCATTCTTACAGTCTCCAATCTCGTTAATTTCTTTATTTTGAATTAAAAAGCTCATTATCAACATATTTTGCTAACCATGTAGCATATATACTCAACTACGCAATGTCATACCCTTTCACAAGTGTCAAATTTGAAAATGTATCCTCACCATTGATGAGAGAATGGACCATGAAAGTTTGACCTTAAACCAACCCACACATGCATGATAAGGAATGAAAGACTAAAGTTTCCTAAAGTCCTATAGCATCTCGCAGATAAGTAACTGACGTCTCCACACCGACAGAAAGACTCTACTAGACTCAGCTCTTATACTCATGAGAACGATGAAAATAGGGCTCTGATACCAATTTGTCATGATCCAAAATCACGAGTCGTGATGACACCTATGTTCTCAACCGATAGCTAAGCTAACGTAATAAATTTCAACAATTCAACTTAAACATGAAATAATAAGTATCAAACTAATATCTTCACACTAAGTATTCTAAATAAGTGTGAAAAATAAAAATAAAATATCACCCCAAGATTTAGTGTTATAAGTACAAGAGCTTCTACAATAGGATACAAGTCCAAACTAATATGAAAATCTAAACATAAGAAATATCCTATCAAAATGATAAAATAACCTAATAAATAAAGGTGGAAAGAAGTTGTGGGCCGCGGAATATCACAAGTAAAGTACCACAACTCCAAGATAATTCAAATACATTTTCAATCTCCAAGAACGTGCCCAAATTTTAAATCTAATCTACACCACAAACGAGTGCAAAAAGTGTAGTATGAGTACAAATTCATGTGTACCCAGTATATCTCATTGTCTGACAAGGAAGAAATATTTACGGGAGTTGATATAAGAACAATCCATTCATTAATTATAAATGTCTACTTTACACTTACCAATCGAGTTTCATAAAATAGAGGTAATCAAATATCAATTACTTTCCAACCAAAAATAAAACGCATAATCATCAAGAATGAGGGATGTCATTAGATGCAATTCAATATAACACCATGAAATGATATGCCTCAGAATACCCAATACCTCTGAATTGTATATACATGATACTCATGGAAATACATCGAGAGTTCATGACCCATGGGGGAGTCATGAGGTCCAGATACTACATGGCAAATCTCCACATGTCTGTGTTGATGATTGATCTTGGTCATATTTGCACACCCATAATGCTAATTTTACCCATGATAATATAGTTTGGAGTCGTTGAATGAAGGTTTACCGGTCATATTGAGTTAGTTCTCTGTTTCCAAACTATCCAATATGATTTGTTGTGTAGGGAGGCAATGTGAAAGATATGTGCATTAAAAGGAGAAAAGGAAGCGATACAAAAATATAAGGAGGAAGTGGAGCAAAATGAAGCTGAACAAATACTTCCAAGGAATGTACGTGTTAGCTCCGTGTCGTGCACCTATATGAAGAATATTAAGGCATTGATTGTATGTTACCTCAGAGTCGAGTCTAGGCCTCCTTGTTGAATCAGAGTATTAAAGGCTTCAACACGTAACTTGCTTAGAGTCCAGATTTGGACAATTCGACTTTATTTTAATAGGATCTTATTGTTATTTTATTAGTTATTCATTGTTTATCTAATTTTCGAATGACAAGAATTATACTGGGCAGCTTATACGGTTACTTTTTATTTTTTCATCTTGAAATTCTTGGGAATGATTTACATACAATTGAATATTTTTCTGAAGATTACGAGTAGCTAAATACCATAGTTCTAGGGTTGTGGCTACATGATGAATGAAACTTGTTTAAATTGTTAAGAGTTTTACTATTAGTTATCGATAATTCATTCTTACGTTCTTGCTCTTTGTATTTCATGATTGGCCACCTTAGAAATACATTCATTATCCAAATTTAACTTGAGAGAGGAATGACATAATGGAACATGGTATGCACGAAGTTCGGTTAACTCTAAATAGCATGGGTTGATTCGTTTCTAGGATAGATATATACGTAGAAAACTTTCTTGGATCACTATCTAGTAAGATAACTCAATGCTCAACTCCTGTTCACCTTATCCCCTCTCAATGATGTAGTTAGGGTGGTAGTTATTGTAGGCGATTAGAGGTCGAGAGGCCATGATCATACATCTAACCCTGTGGTTCAGCGAGGATATAATTTCAAGACAAATGTTAATAAGGGATATCAATTTCATGATTCCTTGTAAAAGTCGCAGTCATGGATGGTTTCCACATTATTGTTGAAACATAAGAAATTGAATCACTAAAGTTACTTTTAGTTACATATCGTTAGTATTTAATACTCTTTATAAAATCGGCATATTACATTTGTGTCGAGTTAAGAGTTAGAACATATAATAGAGTCTAGAGTGAAGTCCATGTGGGTATGAAACCCGACTCCTTAACACGATCTCAACGCGCTATAATAAAATCAAACAATTTCCACACAGTTGGTGTCCATGTGCCCCAATTATAATCTTTACATCTCACCATCCCCAGCATGGATGATCTCCACTTGCCCAACTTATACTCAATCTCATGTCAACGCATGTAGTTAATATTATTTCAATAAAGGGGATGATGATGTATCTCAATCAATCAATATTTGTTAGGATCGAAAATAAGCAGGTGTAAACGCGGAGGCTAGCAAAGCAAACCTCGAAAGACCACGAGTAAGAAGACAACGAGAAATATACCAAAAGACACAAAGATTTAACGTTGTTCGGTCAATCGACCTACGTCCACAAAGGAGATGAGCAATCCACTATAAACATGAGAGTACAAAATACAGAGGGAAACAACCTCAACCAATTCACTCGGAATACATGAGAGGTTCACAAATTCTCCCTCTAACCAAAACTCTCAAAGCCCTTAAGACTACATTGTGAATGCTAATTAAGTTAGAAGGAACATGCCTCTATTTATAGAGTCCTAAACCTTTTCCTACCAAAAAAAGAATAGTCAATTCAAAACCTTTTCCTAAATGGAAAACCTATTTATGGTAAGAAATCAGGGCAAATAAAACCCAATAAATCTCCCCCTTGGCCTGAATTTCTGACAAAATAAATTTGTTCTTTACTTAATCTTCAACAACTTGCTTCTCCTCTCCATAATCTCCTTTACAAAATTTATGTCTCAACACAGAGACCCTCTCTGAAACAATTTCTCCAACAAAATCTTCATTACTGTCAAAAAGGTTGCGGCTAGAACTACACCCGTCAAGATGAACACGTCTTTCTAACTTGGTTCAATCACCGATTATCGAACCACTACACCTGACTCCATCATTGAATCTGGCTCTGATACCACTTGTTAGGATCGAAAATAAGCAGGTGTAAACGCGGAGGCTAGCAAAGCAAACCTCGAAAGACCACGAGTAAGAAGACAACGAGAAATATACTAAAAGACACAAAGATTAACGTGGTTCGGTCAATCGACCTACGTCCACAAAGGAGATGAGCAATCCACTATAAACATGAGAGTACAAAATACAGAGGCAAACAACCTCAACCAATTCACTCGGAATACATGAGAGGTTCACAAATTCTCCCTCTAACCAAAACTCTCAAAGCCCTTAAGACTACATTGTGAATGCTAATTAAGTTAGAAGGAACATGCCTCTATTTATAGAGTCCTAAACCTTTTCCTACCAAAAAATAATAGTCAATTCAAAACCTTTTCCTAAAAGGAAAACCTATTTATGGTAAGAAATCAGGGCAAATAAAACCCAATAATATTTGCATAATACATAATCACCTCAATTATCACAACTATACGAATCCAATAAAGAAAAATACAATTACACAAAGAATTGAAGTCAATAATAAATCAACTAATGCCCATATGCTTTGGCATTCTCGGATTTCAATCCGCCTACGATAGTAATAAACTTTTCCATTATAACAACGGTACTCGTATCAGTTCCCATCACACCATTGATACGAGACAAACATCTTTCTCCCTTACCCATTATCTATTCCATTCTCTTTTCTTTCATTAAGAAAATGTCCTTCAACGAAGTTTTAAAGTCTTACTATACCTTAAATGCCGAACACGTGCAACCAATCCTCATGATTTTTGCTTCCCTTTTCGTAAAATTTTCAAACATTCCCAATATATTAATTATGCAATACTCATAATCAAAAAACCTATAGACATCCATAGAGCTATACCTCTATTCCGGACCCAAAAACTCATTCAACCTAATGATACCAAAATTAAGATCCATCATATATAATTAAATTCATTATTCTGGTGTCGTCCAATATGTCGAGTCTCATATTTCTAAATTTTAAGACTATAGTTAAATGTTAATTCAACTAAATAACATACCCTAATAGTGTTCATATAAATTAGCCTTACTAATTAATAGTGAGTGACAAGAATAGCAACAAAAACTAAACGAAAATTAACAAAACTTCCACAATTACTATACTTTAGTTCCTTTAATTTTATTGATATTATTTATTTCTAAGCCAAGCTCTTACCAACACAAATATATAAATTTAACTTAATCACATAAACACAGTAAGTCAACAAAATCATCTCATTTCGCAAGAGAAAACTTACGCTACAGTGCAACAACAAGAGAAAAATTCCAAACCTTGAAACCCCTTTTATTCCCCTATTCTTTTTAAACCTGTCACATAATAATTATTATTGTCCAACATTAGCAACACCTTACTGCCTCAAATTTTAGCAAATCACCGAATCTAATTAAATGTTAATTTCATAAAGAAAAACAAATTCCACTTCGTTACCCCGGCATAATTAAAGAACATAATAGAGATAATTCAACTAAATATTGACTACTTAATACCAATTCTTTTTCTCCATTCCATAATATAGTAACAATGCTACGCTACATTGACTGCCAAAGTTAGCAATTTTCCAAATTCTTAACAATTTAATATATAAAATATTATTTTATTTTTTGAACTTAGCAATTAAACCTGCAATACCTTGAAAAGTTTTCAACAACTCACCTGCAAATTTGATCAGGCAGTCCACGTCTTCACTAGTAAGTTATGTGCCTTTATTTCTTTTACTGATTCCGTTTACGATTAAAAAAATTAAACCCCTCTAACTTATTCCAAATATGTGGGCCAAGTTATAAAAAAAGGCAAAATTCTCAAACTAGTCACAATCCTAACTTAACAATCTCTAACTTAATTAATAAAAACATCTATTCTTTGACATAATTATTGAAAATGTTAAAATGTCAATATTTTAGAAAGTGATTTGTATTCAAATTTTATTTCTCGTCCCACTTTGAATCAAATTCTACATCCATTACCCATTTACACTTCTTCATATGCTTTAGTACCATTAAATTTATTTTTCATCTTTCACTTTTCATTTTTTTTCTCTCTTATCACTTTTATGTTTTCACCATTCCCATAATTCAATTTTGTCTTTTTTTTTCTTTCATTAAAATTTCACCATTATTCTCTCTTATTGTTGAAGAAGAACTAATTATTGAAGATCGTAACAATTTGTTCAGATGTATTAATTAAACAATAAATTTCTTAATTGATAAAGGTATTTTTGAATTCATCATTAATTTTGCGATATTTTATTTTCAAAATCACACATTATGTGTTTGATTGTATGTATTGAAAATTTTCCGTCATTTTTTTTAAAAAAATTTATACGGATTTGTTAACATACTCATCATATATTTATGTATTTCAGATTTTTAGTATTTAAAATAATTTTGTCGATCCTTTTTTATGATTTATTTTTATATTTCAAATTTAGTAGAATCTACATTAGCATTTAGATATTGAGTTGTTCCGCAAAAGTATTTTGAATATTCTGTAGTTTGTAGTCAAATTTATTTTTATAAAATAATAATCAAAATACAGACCTGTATTTTGATAATTCAAAACTGTGAATGGATAAGAAATAAAAGATAGACTAGTTTGTATAATCATATAATGAGCAAAATAAAATACAAAACTATTTGACTGATGCAATTAGGATGACTATACATATAATGAATACATATGAAATCAAAATATAAATACAAAACTTTATTGTATAAAATAGGACGAATACAAAATCAAATCTAAACACAAACTTTATGGTATACATTAGGACGAATACAAAATCAAATCTAAATACAAACTATTTGGTATACAAAGTGATATTGGAAATAAGCAAAATAAAATACATATGTTAGCTGGATAAATACCTATACTATGAATACTAGAAAATTTCTTAAAAGGAGATACACAAATTTAATAACGTTAACATGATAGCCAAATAACTTCATACAATTTCAGACATTTTTAAAGATAAATTATAATTTAATAACGTCAAAATGATATCTTAGTAGAATAAACTGCTTCAAATATGATAATGTATGGTTAATAAACGTGTTTAAAAATAAAAAAAAGTAAAAAAATTGAATATTCAATTTTTAGAAAGATTGTGTTAGGCATGTTTTTTAGAACATGGTGAAAGAAGAAGAAAGAGATGGAAGTTGTATTTGGATAAATTGCGAATTAGATCTTTGTTTTTGAATTTTTGTGACAGATATGACTTTTAAGCAATTGTTTCTTTTTAATATTTGTACTCATTTTTGACAGTTTTACTAAACATTGAAAGTATTGTCAATGAATCCTATTAAATGTCAAAATATTGACATTTAAAAAATTTTTCCTAAAAAAATCTAAATAAGTTATGTACTTGGCCCATCAACTATTAACTTTATTAATTATTTAATAGAATTTTTATTAACTAAATTCTCGTAGTTACCGAATAGTTTAAAATTGTATTTAAAATTTTATTGGGAGAGTCAGAATAGTCCTAGTGCTCAAAATGACCTAGTGGGTCATTTCAACATAATTTGTAGGATGATTATTGATAAAGTTCAGATATTTGAAACAATATATGTACAATCAATGCCAAAACTACCAAATCATGTAGATAGTATAATATGTACGGGTGTTAAAGACAAAATAGATCAATAAATTGAATCGAAGAAAATTCTATTGTTTTATTAATATTGAATTAGGATTTTTATGATTGTATAAAAAAAGAATTATTGAGTTATCTGTTTGGTATTTGGTTTTTTAATATTGTGTTATTGGGTAAATCTATAACTCATAAAAACTACACTAATTTAAACATTTACCATACATAAATATTAAATAATAGTCTTAACACACTAGTTATTGTCTTTGTCCTTTAGCCTTCGATTCACCCATCATAGTGTCTTTGAATTCATAATTTCACATTATATAAAATGTCTAAACCTAAAATAACAACTTTATTCCTCTTAATTTCTCTTTCTTAACACTTGTATATATTTTTTTATGTTAATTATTATTATTTCTATTTTATGTGTATTTGTACAAATACATTATTGTCTTATCGCATCACATTATTGGAGAAAAGTCATATTTTTTATGATCATTTTCTTATTTCTTAATTTGAAAATCGAACTATTAAGGACAAAAATCGATAAACCAAAAAATCAATTAAAAATTATGTTATTGGTTTGATTTTTGGTTTAGCGTATTAAAAACCAATAAACAAAACCAATAATATATCAAACCGAACAGAGCTGATATATG